>NW_015542354.1:961117-989167 GCF_001515605.1 Sinocyclocheilus anshuiensis
AGCAAAACAAACTTGTAGCCAATCAGCAGTAAGGGGCGTGTCTACTCATGATGTGGAGGAGAGAGCGTTCAGTACACAGGACGGACATTAGCCAAGCCGAGCGACAGAAAGATAGAGATGGCGCATATAAAACAAAAGACGAAAACATCTGCGGAACAAAAGAAGGCTTAAAGGTGCTGTATGTAGAATTGACACCGAGTGGTTGAACTAGGTTTTGCAGTCCAAATTCAAAATATTGGAGAGGATTTTTTTCACCCTGCCCCTCCTCCTCAGACTTGACGCACACGCAGGTTGCCAGATTGACGACACCAACAGGAACGAGCGCACTTAACGTCTTGTTTATTGAACTGTTGTATAAAATCAATATCACATTTGTGAAAAAATGGCACTCTTCATGTGATATTAATTAATTATATGAAATTATATAAATATATACATTTTCTGCCCCCATATCTTGAATTTTGGGAGCATTCTAAATGCATTTTATTAGACTGAATCATGCAGTGAAAGAACACACTCTAAATGAGCACAGTCAGTCAGCACTCATAGCTCCTCTTATAAGCTGTATGATAAATTAATCTCTTACATTGTATGTACATTTGCAATTTGTTGCTTATGATGAGGGAATTCGCAAGTTTCAGTCTGAACAAAACATACTCGGTTACTAACGTAACCTCGGTTCCCTGAGATATGGGAACGAGTACTACATCTTGCTTAAGACGCTATGGGGAAAACGACTTTTTCTCCGATGACTGAAGCCTTTTCAATAACGCAGTGTAACTGCACAGCCTTTGGTTCATGCAATGACTTAAAAAACGAACCAATGGCTCGGCAGCGGAGCTGCACCAGCCTATGGCAACGAAGCCCGCCAGAGCTCACCAGAATGGGCGGGGCCATCTGGCTATATAAGCGGGCATTTCGCCATAGGATCCTCAGGTTACTTCGACTGAAGCAACGACTGAGTCGTGCAGCTACATAGCACGGCCAGCAACGCAGTACTCATTCCCGTTTCGATACTTCACTCATACTGCGTCTTGCTTAAGACGCTATGGGGAACCAGTACAATCCCGCCGTGCAATGCTAGAGGAATGACAATACTTGAACTTGCCTTAAGTACCAGAAAGGGGCCCAGAGGGACCAAGTATTTTGCAGGAAAACCCAGCAGGAGGCAATAGGGCCAAACTTCTAGAGGTCGGCCCGGCCTTGTCTAATTGTCCCAAGAAATTTTTGTACAGCCTCGGAACTCAGTGAGGGCCAAGAGAGTACAGGAAGAAGGCAAACACCAGAAAACACTGGTTTGTCATATGACAAGAGTAAGCCCGTTATGCAGAAAGGACCTGGGCCTGTAAGGCCAGGACGTCCAGATTATAAAACCTGGTAAATGTGGACGGCTAGTCCCAGCCGGCCGCTGCACAAATCTCTGCAATGGACACACCACTAGACCAAGCCCAGGAAGAGGCGACGCCTCTATTTGAGTGGGCTCTTACTCCCATGGGGCATTGTAGGCCCAAAGAAGAGTACGCTAGCACAATAGCATCAATTATCCATTTGGAAAGTATCTGCTTCGTGACCAGAGACCCCTTGGTGCGTCCACCGAAGCATACGAAGAGCTATTCCGTCTGCCTGAATGGAGCGGAACGCTCAATATAAAATCTGAACACTTTGACAGGGCAGAGTAAATTCAACTCTTGGTCTTGCGCCGAAGGAGGAAGCGCCAATAGAGTTATTACCTGTGCTCTGAATGGAGAAGAAAGCACTTTAGGTATGTAACCATGCCTTAGATTCGCCGTTCCCGAATTCGAGGCAGGTGGGGCTCACAGAGAGCGCCTGCAGATCACCAATACGCTTTACTGATGCTAACTCCAGTAGCAGAGCGGTTTTTAGTGTCAGGGAACAAATGTCAATGGACTGTAATGGCTCAAAGGGAGGGCTCTTCAGAGCCCTCAACACCGTGGGCTGATCCCATGTAGGGACAGTGATGGGGTGAGGCGGATTGAGCCTCCTAGGCCCCATCAAAAACCAAACAACTAGGTTGTTCTTGCCCACCGATTGGCCAGCTGTAGGAGCGTGAGAGGCTACTACATAAACCTTGAGCATGGAAGGGGAACGGCCCTTATCCAACAGCTCTTGCAGGAATGATAATATCAGAGATATGTCACAGGAAATTGGGTCTGTGCCGCGGGCTGTACACCAGGCAGAGAAGACTGACCATTTAAGGGCATCGAGTTGTCTCGTAGACGGTGCCCTAGCCTGAGAGATTGTATTTAGCATGCTCTCGGAAAGGTCCGCAGGCTCCCATCGAGAGGCCAAATGTGCAGAGCCCACAGCTCTGGCTGGGGGTGCCATGCTGTTCTGTTCGCCTGAGAGAGGATGTACCTTCTCAGGGGGATGGGCCACGGGGCTGCAGAGAGCAGCCGATACAGCTCTGCGAACCAGTGTTGGTTCCTCCAGAGCGGGGCCACTAACAGTACCCTGTGCTTCTGTTCCCTGATTCATCTGATTACCTATGGGATCAGGGCTATCGGGGGAATAGCGTAAAAGGGGAGGTTGGGCCAGTCGTGGGCCAATAAGTCCTTGTCCTTTGGAAAATAAGTTGGGCAATGAGAGTTGTCTTCTGATGCGAAGAGGTCGACCTCTGCCTTGCCGAAGATCTCCCAGATTCTGTGAACCATTTGTGGGTGGAGCATCCACTCGTCCGTGGGGACATTGCTCCGAGATAGCATGTCTGCTCCCTGGTTCAGCCTGCCCGGCACATGCGTTGCTCTCAGTGAATGCAAGTTGAGCTGAGCCCATTCCAAGAGGCACTCTACCAGAATGAAGAGGCACTTCAAGGAGAGTCCGCTCTGGCGATTTATATAGGACACCACCGTCATGCTGTCTGAACGGACTAAGACGTGGTGTCCCCTCAGGTCTGGCAGAAAGGTGCGAAGGCCCAAACATACTGCCAGCAATTCCCGGCAGTTGATGTGAAGCCGACCCTCCTCTTTCGACCAGTGGCCGAAAGCCGGTTTGTCGACGCACAGCGCTCCCCAACCTGTGTTGGAAGCGTCTGTCGAGACCACCTTCCTTCTGCAGACCATTCCCAAGGGCACGCCCCGTTCCATCCACTGAGCATCTTTCCAAGGGGCCAGAGCTGCCACACAGGCCTGGCCCACCTTGACACGAAGGCATCCGAGACGCCAGGCATGGGACGGAACACGCGGTTTCAGCCAGTACTGAAGGGGCCGCATGCGAAGCAGGCCCAACTGAAGTACTGGAGACGAGGAGGCCATGAGGCCCAGCATCTTTTAAAACGCCTTGAGAGGGCGAGAGGCTTCAATTTTGAATGAGGCCGCGAGCTGCTGAATGGCCAGTGCACGTTCGGGAGCGACTAGTTCTAGTTCTGTCGAGAACTGTTCCCAGGAACAATATCTGTTGGCTGGGGGACAGCGCACTCTTGGCAAAATTGACCCTGAGTCTCAGGCATTCTAAGTGGCTGAGGAGGAAGGATCTGTGAGATAGTAGCTCATCTTCCGACTGGACCAGAATGAGCCAGTCGTCGAGGTAATTCAGAATGTGAATTCCCATCTGTCTCAGTGGGGAAAGAGCCGCATCCATGCACTTCGTAAAAGTGCGAGGAGCTAGGTACAGTCCAAAGGGAAGGACCGTGTATTGATAAGCCACTCCCTCAAAGGCAAATCTCAAGAATCGTCTGTAGTGGGGGGGCTATCTGGATGTGAAAGTAGGTGTCTTTCAGATCCAGTGAAAAGAACCAGTCTCCTGGGCACACTTGCGAGAGGATCTGTTTCAATGTAATCATCCTGAACGGGCGTTTCATGAGGGCGCGGTTCAGATGTCTGAGATCGAGGATGGGTCTTAGGCTGCCATCCTTTTTGGGGATGAGGAAGTATCTGCTGTAGAAGCCTGACTCGCTCTGAGCCGGGGGAACCATTTCTATAGCTCCTTTTGCCAGCAAATTCATAAAACCATGCTGCTGAAACGAGGGGGTCTTTGAGCAAACTGAAGTATATAAACTTGTTTTATTATTCCCAAAACCCAGTCTGACACTCAGGGGATGGCCTGCCAGGCCTCGGCCCGTGTGGCGAGGGGTTAGATTGTTTCGAGCAACAGGCTGCCTTGCGGGGACCCGATGCTCATGATAAGAGGAAGAGGAAATTTGCTCTCTTTTTGAAAATGTTTGTATTTTATTTTTCTCGCTATAACAGCAATCGGTTGTGTGGGTGCTATTTGAACGGGCCCAGAGTTCACAACGGTGTTTACCACAAACACATTGCCATCAGTACCCGGGACTGACCGGGGGACTTGGAGGCATGACAGAGGCTGCTTGGGGGGTGGTCCGACTGTAGCGAGACTTGGCCCCTTCCTCTTTCTGTCCAGCAGATCAGGAAGACGCCTGAGGCACCGGGTCCAGCACTATCTTGGGCCTGGGTCCCTGGCGCTTAGGGAATGGATAGCGAGAGCCAAGCGAGAGCGATGACGGGGCTAAGGCTTAAAAGCTGATTGAGCAGCTGGAGGTGCAGGCTTCACAGGCTGCTAAGTTGGTGCCGTCTTGGGGCGACTGGAAGCAGTTGCAGAACTGGAGCGCTTTCGCAAGAAGTGTCCCATTGCCTAACCCTTAACCCTAATCCCAAACCCTTAACCGCAGGTCCAAACAGGCCAGTGGGGGAGACCGGGGAGTCGAGGAAGGGGACCTTATCCGCATCCTTGATCTCCGTAAGGGTCAAACATAGGTGGCTTTTGAGCACCACTAGACTGGCCATGGACCTGCCAGTCGCCTGAGCCGTCATCTTGGTTGCGCTTAAAGTCAGGTTGGTCGAGCTGCGCAGCTCTCTAAAAGCTGCAGGGTCTGGGCCGGATTCGTCCATGCAGCGGAGGAGTTTGGCCTGAAAGACCTGGAGAACCACCATGGAGTGAAGCGCCGAGGCCACTTGTCCAGCTGACGAATAGGCTCGTTCAGCAAGAGGTGAAGTCCTACACAGCTTGGACGGGTGGGCGGCCTTTGCTGATGGCAAAGATGCACAGAGACTGACTCATCCAGGGGAGGCAGTCTGTCATACACTTTTTCTTCGGCGGCGTCGACCGATGCGAGGGTGGACGAAGAAGAGGCACGTAAGCGGGCCGAGTAGGGGGCGCGCCAAGGTCTGGTGATCTCGTCATGGACCTCTGGGAAGAATGGTGAAGCCTGTTGATGAGGGGCCTGACGGCGCCCCGGCAAGAACCATTCATCCAGGTGGCTGCGGGTGGGTTCCTCAGGAGGAAACCACTCCAAACCCAGCTCCTCCACAGCCTTAGAAAGGACGCAGAACAGTTCGGCGTCCATTCCTGTGCTGGCTGCAATGGGCTGTGCAGACGGCAGGGGGGTGGGGTCGTGAGACGAGCTCGACAGCTCCTCTGCATCTGAAGCCGCCAGAGACATGCTGTCGTCCATGTCGTCGCACTCGCTCCCACCAAACGTGACCTAATCGCTTGCAGCTGCACGGTGCCCAAGAATGATACACACTCGCCATGTTTGTAAGCGGTGTTCAGAGGAGCCCTGCACGAGCGACAATAATGGCGCGGCATTTGTAACAACGCAGAGAAAATTTGCTCTTAGAAATTTGCTCTAATAGAGAAATCGCTGGATGGCGGCAGGGGACTGGAAGACTGCAGCTGCTGCAGACGCTGAAGGCGGCTGGGGAGCGGTGAAGTCAGCCGAGCAGGAAGGGGTCTAGATCTGCTGTGAGGCTTGTTCACGGCGAAGTCTTCGAGTCTCGTAGAGCGAAGATCTTGCAGTCGTCGCTGAAGGAGAAGAAATCTGAGGATCCTATGGCGAAATGCCCGCTTATATAGCCAGATGGCTCCGCCCATTCTGCCGGGCTTCATTGCCATAGGCTCGTGCGGCTCCGCTGCCGAGCCATTGGTTCGTGTTTAATTCACTGCATGAACCAATGGCCGTGCAGTTACATGAACAGAGCAGTTTACTGTCTGTTTGCACCATGAGAAGATGATGCCTGCATCAAAGCTCCAAAACAAAAGGCTAGTAAAGTATGTTAACATAAAGATTTGAAAAATATTTTTGGTGCTTAATCTTTAAGGTGTCTAATATTAATATATGAATTCACAATTATTCAGTTTTGTTGAGTGTGGTCACATAATGAGTAAACATGTTGATGGCAACAATAGTGACCGGCAGGATAATACTGTGCATGTAGGTATACATATACATCCAATTGCAGTTGTTAGTGAAGGTTGCACAAAAATGTTGCAATCACAAAATTACAGTGAATATTGCATTAAATTAAAAGTTCAAATGTTACAAATAAGTCACAATATTGATGTTGTAATACTGCTAGAACTAATATAACAATTTTATGATATATGTTACAATAATTTTGAAATATATTGATGGTTGTTTTTTGTCTTTTATCGCAGTATTCCTATCAGAGTTGTATACGGGTTGTTATGCATAATAGTAACCCTAGAACATGATGAAACGGTTTCTGAGATATATACAAATTTTGATGACTGCAGAAATATATTAATTCAGTATACACATTATCCCACTGGTCACAATTGTGACCGACCATAAAACATAATTTTTCACACACTTTTCCCCCCAAAAAATAAATAAAATAAAATAATTAAATCAATAAAAAAAAAAAAAAAAAAAATTATTAATTATTTCAAAGGGTTACTAATGACACGTCATTTGGATATTTTCATGTCCGGGAAAAAATTGGGATTAAACGGGTTAATATTACTCAGTACTTCAATGCATAATTAAACTGTATCAAGGACTTTGTTTATCAAAACAAACTTTGACGTTGGCTTGAGAAAACCTAGCCAGAAAGTTGTAAGTAGTTTTAAAAGCTTGAAGTCTGAAGGTTTTCAATTTGAAGAAGTTTTAAAGCTTTACGTTTAAAACAGTTTTAAGTTTAAAGTAGTCTGAAGGTTTGAAGTTGGATGGTGGTTGGGTGCTGCTGTGCAGTTTATCAGGTGTTCTGGGTGGTGGATGCAAGTCTTGCAAAATGATTCATGCTTTCAGTATGTTGTCCAAAGCCATACTTTGCCTAGAACATTTTTAAACTTTTGGAGGACACTGTATCTTGCTTTCTGGATGCTCATACTGACACTATTGATCCATGATGGCTCTTTAGCAAGAATAAAACAAAACCATCAAGACGTTATTGGTCAACCAGCTAGGTTTTGTTGCTGATGACCAGCTAGACCAGCACCAAACCAAAACAAACCATTTCTAATCTGTCCCTCACACAAGGGTAAACTCTACTGAACTCTCCTTCCCTTTATGGTGTATTTTTGTCTTTGCCTTAGGCAGTCTTCTCTGTTATTACTTTCTCTCTTTCTCGCCTGTAATGTTATCACATGATGTCTTGGGCTTTCGTGCTCTTGGCTTTCACTACCTCTCTCTATCTCTCAAGTCTCTCGCCCCTCACAGCTGTTTCTGACAGTATGTGCTCATTCTGGCTGTATGAGAGGGGCAGCCGTGTAAGGGGGTGGCCACGCATAATTAGGCCTCTCATAAACACCACTGTATTGCAGCTAAACATAGAAATCCCTCTGGCCATGAGGGAGCCATTGTGAGGTGACGAAACATTTACTCTTATGGCCAGATGGGGGCGATGTGGCTCTGCTCTAATTGTACAAATCGCTGGCTTGCCATTTATGTCCTTTAAGGTTTTCTCTGCAGTGATCAGTTAAACATAGTGGAGAGAGATGAAAGAGATGAGAAGGCTGAGAGAGAGAGAAGGGGAGAAATCTGATGGTGATCAGTGATTGTGCATGAAAATCTCACATCTGTACTGGAACATTTAAAAGAACAAGTTAAGTACACTGGTTTGGAACCTCATCAGCTCTCATCTTTAGGCAATAGCATTCAGATGCGTTTTTAGAGGGGAAAAATATATAAATGTTGTATATGTGCAAACCAGACATTTATGTAGTCTGTGCATGACCTTGTCTAACTCTCTGGTGATTGTGTTATATTAATTCCAGTGTAAAACTAGTAAAGCACACAGAATAAGTACTTTTTTAATTATTTGCACATGTTTCTGTAAAAAACAACCTAGCATTACAATTTGCAATCAAAATTATATTTACAAGGTGAATCAGATGTACTCCAAATGTACAGTCTACATAAAGCAGATGTATTTTGAATAATGTAATAGCATCAAACACTTATTATTATTTTAGATTTCTGATAATAAAATGAGTATTTAGTCATTCAGCTTTATATTTAAAAGGCCTTTATATGTAAAAGGCCTGAATGGCAAATTATCAAATTAAATTAAATGTTTTGGCAACAATTTTCAATAAGATTCCCTTAGGTAACGTTAACATTACATGAACAATACATTGTTACAGTATTTATTAATCTTTATTAGCATTAGTTAATTAAATACAACTATTTATCACATTTATTAAGGTCCATTACATAATACTAACAGATACAACATTTGATTTTAATAATGTATTATATTGAAATTAACATTAACTAAGAATACTGTGAATGCTTTAGGGCTTTTTCATTATCAGTTCACGTTAACTAATGCAGTTATATTACTAAGCTAATGTTGACAAATAGAAACCAAAGTTTTTTTTATCATTAATTAAGAATTACAGAAATTATTATGTAATCAGTTTTATTATGTATATACTGTACCGTACAAAAGTCTTAAGCCATTAGTATTTTGACCAAAAGAAAATGGTTTTAAGCCAGTTATTTCTATATAGTCTTACAACAGCCAGTGCTCCACACAGAGATCTGATCTCACCTTTATCGAGTCTGCTCGGGATTACATTAAGAAACAGAAAAAAACTGAGACAGACTAAAATCCAGAAGAACTGTGGCAACGTCTCCAAGACACTTGAAGAAACCTACTTGAAAAGCTACCTAAAAAACTTCGCTCAAGTGTTCCTAAGACAAAAGCTGTTTTAAATGCAAAGAGTGGTCACACCAAATGCTGATTTGATTTAGCTATTTGAAGTAAACTGATAAATAAAATAATATTTATGGCATTATTTTTGAAAGTAGGCTATTTTCACTTTACAGCATTTTTACACAAGTGCCTACACTTTTCACAAACTGTGGCGTTGCAAGTAAGTTTCTTCAAGTGTCTTGAAGACTGTGCCACATTTCTTCTGGATTTAGTCTGTCTTTTTTTTTTTTTTTCGTTTCTGGGAGTGTGCATACAAAAATGTCACCGGATTGTTACAATTAATGGCAAAAGGAAATGTTTGGAAATGTAAACTGATATTTCCTACTGACACACAGAAAAATATATAAATAACTGGCATAAAACCATTTCCTTTGGTGAAAATACTAATGGACTAAGACTTTTGCAAGGTACTGTATATATCTAATAATCATCACATAAACCCTTTAAATGTCACAATTAGCTTTGCATTTGTTTAGTGTGAAATAACTCAAGTTGTTTCTGTCTCGTCTACCACCTCTTTGTGTTTCAAACACTAGTAGCATTTTTTAATGCGATAACTGAGACAAAATAGGTACCGAAAGTATCATTCATGCAGCACACAAATAGTGTGCAAATAATGTTAGCCACAGGAAGTGGGGGAAAAAGACATTGGTGTAGCCTCAGGAAGTAACAAAAAAAAAAAAAATGAATGCTGCATTAATTGTTTATTTTTAGGAAAAAAAAAGCTCTGATTAGCACTGATCACAGGATTTTCATATATAATTACTGCAATCAACCGCACTCACATAATAAAGGCACCAACAGAGAATGCATTCACACAGAAATCATTTAATTCCGTCAGTATGCAATTAATCTGTGATGCATAAATGCTTTTGACCAGTGTAATCAGAATGTAATGCAAGTAAGTGCGTGAAACAGACTGCATGCTCAAGCTGTGTGTGATGGGGGGCTACCACTTTGCCTGCAGTAAAGTGTGATGTGATTTCACCTACAGCCTATTTGGCTTACTGGGTATAATCTTTTATTCATTCAGCTCTTATGTGACAGTGGGATACCCACTCAGAATCTGGCTGCTCACGTCAATCAGCAACCTTCAGTGAGCAAGAGAGGAGGCATAGTGAATACTGCATTGCTGCATATGATCCGTAATAGAGCGGCTGTTGGTGCGTTGGAAGCTTGATGGCATTGTTTGGACTCATCAGGTGTTACAATATTGTACAACTCCACAGAGCTTTGTTGCATTATGGGGTGGTTTGTAACATTATTATTGACAATTTTGGTTTGCTTCTACCCCCTGACCCTAAACATGAGTGAATCAATGACTTGGGCACAGGCCCCTCCAACACAGTGGTCACTGCAATACTAATTTAGAAATGTAGTAAAGTTGACTAAAATGACAAATATGTTCACATGATGGACAATTTTATATTGTAAACATGCAAGGTGGTATGTTCATCTTTCATAATTTGCATGCATGTTAATGAGTAAATATAGTAATGGACTTGAGTGCCATACTGCTTTTAGAAATGGCTACAGTATAATAAGTATTATAAATGTGAAATGCAAAAGGTCCAAAGAAGCATTTAACTTTTTTTTTTTTTTAACTTGACACAGCATATGCTGTATGCTGTAAAAGGTGCAATGGTCATTGCTGCATTAAATGGTGCATTAAAAATGTGAAAAGCAGGGTAGTGGGATGACGCAAAGTTTAAAGACATGATTAACTTTTTACCATGCATGAAATGCTGCAAAAGATGTGCAGAGAGTTCTTCAGGGACAGGGGCTCAAATGTAAAAAAGAGGCAATTCCAATTTAACAATTACTACAGTAAAATTATATATATATATGCATAATTATGAAAATAAAGTCCTTCATGTGATACTGACACTTCACATAATATGCCTGTTGGTGGCAATTGGGCTTCTTTTAAGCAGCTATACTTTCATCATGTGCTAAACGCAACGCCTTCCATGTTAGCCATTTAATGTTTGTTTAAAAAAATAAAAAAATAAAAAATAAACAAAACAACAACTGAAAACAGACAGGCTACATAGTTTTCAATCAAGTTATGAATAAGACTGGGAAGATATCGCTCCATTTCACATTGTTCAATGGATTTTGGGCTTGTTTAAGATGCACACAATCGATGTCTCAGACTGACATTAGTAAAAATAAACAGGTATTTTCAGAGTTTTGAGCCAGTCGTTACTGCTTTGTACTCATTGTCATAATAATTATAATTCGAATGCATTTTGTTTTATTGACCGCAATATTATTGTTCATAACTGTTGAGAGATGGGCACTTTGGTTAATTTAGGAAAAAGGGCAGGGACTTGAGCCCCCAAAGCACCCCTCTCTGCATGTGCCTGGAACGGTCAAACATGTTTATATAATGCAGGTTTTTGGGTTAAAATATATTCTAAAAATGTGGCACTTACTGTATGCTGAAAAAGATGCAAGGAAAATGGTAAAACATGTTCATGTAGCACATAATTCTACATTAAAATGTGAGACGCAGGACAGCTGAACTACCCTAAGGTACTAATATGCACCCTTTCGGGATAAAGAAGGTGTACTTTTGAGAGAGAAGCTGTTGTGTCAAGATGTTCTACCCCTAAAGGTACATTTTAGTTTTTTTTTGGACAGTGCAAGACAATGTAAAAGACAAGCGATTAATGAGTTGAATGCAAAAACATGTTCTGAGTGAACATCCCCTAAGGGTGCTGTACAGTGATATACAGATAACACAAATCTGAACAGTATAGGCCTATATTGTGTATCTTGATCGTTGCTCGAATGCTGTATTGACTGATATGTAACCAGGATTAAAACATATTTTTGTATTGCCAACACGTCATCAGCCAGCTCATCTGTGTCTATATGGTGTGTGCTGAAGCTGCTGTGTTGGACAGACTGTAACTGCTTCCCTACTGCATTCTTTTGTTAGTAATACCCTTAGAAAGAGAAGCAAAATTTGTATTTTTCAAACCTGAGCATTTGCTTGCAACTTCACTTCTTCAGTCCGTTGGCTTTATTTCTTGATTCTCATGCTTTTTCTTTCATTCTATCTAGAAACAAATTAATCCAGAAACAAATAGGCACAAACTGCTGAAAATGGTCACATTGAAACATTTATCAGACATTTATCAGAAAAAAACTGTAAGTAACCTTGCCAAATATCAGAGAGGCATCAAACACGGGCAGGTGATATGAACCCAAATGCTGGGACTTGAGTTGAGGTTTAGCACAGAAACAAAATAAAATTAAACAAATAGAAAATACAAATGAGAACACATGAATCAACAGCAGATAAAACAAATGAGAGCACTCAGCAAAGAACCAGATGAATGCAAAGGACCACTACAGACAGTGTGATGCAATCTACAGTACATAGTCCTGGTTAAGACTACACAAAGAGATCTTGGAGGAGAGGGTTTGAAATATTGTCCTTGATTAGTGGATGATACACAGCAGGTATGAGTGATTAGAGGGCCGGGGTGTTGGAGTGGAAAATTGAAGCTGAAGAGACTAATTGGTCTTTGACAATAATGCAAAAAAACATCACGGCATGACACATATTTACTCTAAAATACTGTTAAATATTTATTTAATTATTTATTTATTTTCTGAGCAATAATGTACATTGTCTATGTTTAGACATTTTCAGTTTTGATGAACTTAAATCATATTTTAACACTGCATATAATGCCTTCATATAAAGCTACAAAGCAAATTTGTTTTTTTCGGTATGTTTATATATTAACATTATATAAGTGCTGTAAATGTACAGGCACCTGGCATCCTGATAAATGTCACTATATATTTACTCATTTTCTGGCAACTATTACTGCTAGTTTTTAACCTTAAATTGAACAGGATTATTTTATTACATTATTTTTATTTTTTTGTGATGGTTATATGTCAGGAAGATGAATGATGAATTGGGGTGCTGTTGTGCTTGGAGGCACGTAACCTATTTTGCCCCTGTAACCTTGCAGACTCAATAGCTCTCTGACAGGCCCTCTTACGAGATTTCAGGTCTTAAGGTGAGACACTGGTCATGTGTTCACAATCCCCAATTGAATTACCTCTAAACAATGGCAAATGGTTTCTATGAACAAGCTGTAAGGTAATTTTTACTGCTATGTGAGTATGATAACTGCAGCATAAACGCAGAAAAGTTTTCTTGAATAAAAATTTCTACAATACAGTATGTATACAGGATGTATTGAGTTGTCAACCCACTCTAATGTAAAATTACACGGGGTAATGCGGAACATATGAAGACTTTATTACTAACTTATCAAAGAAAGCTTTGCATTCTGAGCCCATCATATTATAGGCCATATCTTCATATGGATGAAAATGCAATGCTTAAGAACAAATGAATTAATGTATAATAATATAACCTTATGGGACCCCTTCTCTCTCATTTACAGTGTATTTAAGCCAGCCTCCACAGTCAAGGCCATTTGTTAAGCATGACAATAAAGCTTTGAACTTATGGGAAAAAAATTATGCAAAAATTTCCACTTTGAAGTCATGCAGACTGGGCCTATTAAACAATTATCATAGCTATTCTGGTTGTAATCATTATGAGAGACAAGAGAGATTAAAATATAGAATGAGAGAGCCAGTGATGAAGAGTGTTAAGAATAGAAAAAAAATAATTAAAGTGGCTTTTTTCGGAAGTGCGTGCACACACACAGACAAACTGACACAAACCCTGCATACTTATAGACAATCATCTGTTAAAATAAGATCTATTAGAAACTCTATTCTTTGAGCTAAAATAATACTGCATACAAATCTTAGCTCTCCTCTTCAGTCTTTAATAGATAAATGAAATTACAGTACTTTCTAATAGTATGTTATTATAATTAAGCAATATAACACTAGTTGTTGTGCTGCATATCAGGCAGTGATTCAGTAGACACTTGCATTTAAAACACAACATTTCCACTTTGTATATATTAAGGCACCAATGAAAACAGTTTCCAATGAAAATAGAAAAGGAGTCAAAGCAGAATCAATGGTTACACAAACATGTTGTAGATAAAGAACTTTACCTAATTAATACAGAGCATATCAGGGACAAAATGTCAAATACTTGACAATTTTTATTTTGGGTACTATCCACATAATAACACATTGGCTGATGCATCATCATCCTGTACATGCTAAACTTCTAAATATGTAAAGGCACATTGATCTTATGGGTGCCCCATCATATTCTATTATAATTTTTTTTAATTGGGTAGGCTAAAGATCATGAACAGTACATGCAATTAAGATTTTAATGCTCATGAAGAAAGAACAGCTTTAAACTTAGCAAGAGTTCTACTAATTTGTTGTGCTGTTCACACAACTAATTAAGATGATTTAATAAAATAGGTGAAAACTCTACAATAACAGGCACCTGTAGGGTAAAAAATGTGAAAAACAAGAGCGTGACAAGAGACGTATTGGAAGGATCAAGAAGGACATCTCACAAGCAACAGTCTCCTGTGAACTATGCTTGACCTAAGACAACATTTAGAGCCGCTAGTTACACATCAGAGACAGTAAACTGAACTTAACTGTAAACATATCTGTGAACTTACCCCTTAGTCAAATGAGTTTCAAAGCTTCAAAAAGAAACCCAAATAAAAACATAACAGACTGTCTGATATAGTCTTTCAGCTTTTTGTTTGCACAATTTTTTATTTAATTTGCACACAGAAATATGCAGAGAGACTAAGTGGATGAGATTGGAAGCTTAATGAAGACCTTCAATGCAAAGAACATCACAGGAACAATGAGATATGCTTTTAAGCACCAAGCGATGCATTAGGAAGGGAGATGTATTTATGGTTTTGCTTGTTGATCCATAAATGTTTCAGCTTCTCATCCTTTGTTTAGTGTTCAAGCAGCAAACGTTTTTCTACTTGTTCTTTCTCTTTCATTATTTTCTTTTTCTCTATTTTCCTGGTTTTCTTCTCTGCCCAGATGAACAGAACAACGGCCCTTTACCCTTATCTGGCCTTTTATGACCTTGGAGAGCTGTAGGAGGATGCACTTTGGAGTAAGAACATTTCAGAGAAACAACTTCATCAGGTGCTGGAATAAAAGCAGCCAATGAAAGGGAGGAGGGTGAACTTGGGATGAAGGTTTTCACAAGGAAATAAAATAAAAAAATAAAATAAAATCAGGTTTTATTGTGATGATTGGAGGAACCAACACTGGAATCATCAATGCTTTGGGAGGATGCATCCTGTAAAGAAGAATGTTGCAAGGAAGCAACTTTACGATGTGCTGGAGTGGGGCTTGGTGGAACAGCCAGTGGAACCACCAGTTGTTTGGGAGGGTGAACTTGGGATGAACATGGTTTAAACTGAGCAATCCTGCACTTCCTGTCAGTGAAGTCAAAGGCCTCACTCTACTGCTGCCCAGTCTTGTGCTTTTTCTTCACAAAAAGAGTACATACTTTTAGGGAAAAAAGTATAAGTAGACAAACTGGGACATAGCATATGTGAAAATTTCCAGTACACTCTCAGAAAAAGGTACGAAAGCTGTCACTGAGTTGGCACCTTTTTAAAAAGTACACCTTAGTCATCCTTAAAGGGTGAAACACTCATTTTAATAAACAATAATTAAACAATATAGCCTTATTGCAGTGGGCCATGTTTGCCAGTTCGTCTAGAGCAACATTAAATAAATAAATAAATAAAAATTTGGTCACACTTTATTTTAAGGTATAATATAAGGTATAATATGGTAATTATGCAGAATATGTGCTTTATAAGCACTAATAAACAAACAATATGTTAATAATAAGCATGCTATAAGCATCTAGTTAATAGTGAGAATTGGTCCCTATACTAAATGTTACCAAACAATCTATGA
The DNA here is from genome assembly GCF_001515605.1 of Sinocyclocheilus anshuiensis. Lineage (NCBI taxonomy): Eukaryota > Metazoa > Chordata > Actinopteri > Cypriniformes > Cyprinidae > Sinocyclocheilus > Sinocyclocheilus anshuiensis. The sequence goes on from NW_015542354.1 coordinate 976,939, forward strand.
TCATAATGCTCCCCGTTTATTCCATATATTGCTTCCCGAAAAAAAAATAAAAAAACTTTAAATTTTCTGGCTCCTCCTTTATAGTTCAGATAGAGAAAATTAAACAAATTAATAGTTTGTTATTTCTTCAGGGCTTGGAGACCAAGCAGGTGCCCGAGGATTAACGTCTCCCATTTCTTCAGGGTCTTTAGCAATGATAACACTTCTCTCTTGATTGCAACAAAGTATAGAAATATTGAAAGCACATTACATCACCATAAGTCATTACTAGACTGTAGTGTTTTAAAGCAAAACAATGAGCACAGTAATTAACTTGTGTCTTTAAAGTCAGTTACAGTTTATTTCTCCAGCAATGGTGAGAAGGACAATGCTCTTGCAGATGATCACTCAGACATACAAGTACATACTGATTTGCATTTTTTTTAAATAAATTGATCATGAGAATAAAGAACCACTGAAACTTTAGATAAATTAGGTTTGTTATTTGAAATCAGTTCTCATTTCAGAAACATATAAACAAAATTTCCCCTTCATTCTCACTGCAGCTGATCCATTTCATGCCCTTGAGTATAAGAAAGTTTAAAATAACAGGTTTAAAAGAGGGCTACAGCATCTCAAGGAACTTCTGTACTCTCACCTGGAATTAACAATCAATTTGAAGACAACTTAATGTAAAATCTTTCTAGCATATGTGGTAGCCGAGACCTACAGAGCACCTAAAACCCGAGATCTCCAACCCTGCTCCTGGAGAACTACCGTCTTGCAGACTTCAGTTCCAACCCTGCTTCAAGATACCTGCCTGTAATTATCAAGTAACCCTGAATACCTTGATTATCTGCTTCAGGTGTGTTTGATAGGGGTAGGAGATGAAATCTACAGGATGGTAGCTCTCCAGAAGCAGGGTTGTAGAACCCGGCCTTAAAAAGACATGGTAATGTTAAATAAAATGAGATGTGAAGAAGTGTTATTTCAATCACCATACATCTTTGCATCCTCTCGCAAACATTTGTGTTCCCCAGAGAAGCTTTGCATTTGTGATGGAAATATTGTGATGGAAATATTGTCTGCAATGCTGTGTAGTCCACACACACAGACACACAGACACACACACACACACACACACACGAAGCATAATGGAATACAAAAGGAGTTTAATAAACACTGAGAACAAAGCACACTACTATAGCCACAAGCAAAACTCAGGGCTTGAATACACAAGGAAGCCAGTTAACAGAAGAGAGTACAGGTGTAAATCAATCAGGAGCCATAGATACAAAAAACAAAAAAACAAAAAACAAAAACGGAACACACATCACCCAAAACAGAAACACACATGACATTACACCCCCTACCAAAAAAGGCATGTCCTACAAAGGAGGGAGGTTGGGGGCTCAGGAAGTGGACGAGGAGCAGGTGAGGGACAGGAAATGGAGAAAGCAGGAGAGACCAGGGTGGTGAAGACTGTGGAAGGATCCAGGAGCAGGATTAGCCAGGTGGGGACCCAGAGCACGGCCATGACTAAGGTACACGGTTAAGTCAATGGAGGGAGGAGCCATGGTGGAGATGCCTTCGATTAAACCATGGGGATGAGCAATGGAGACAGAGCCACTGCTGGTGGAGACCCAGATGCCACACACACAGACACACACACACACACACACACACACACACACGAAGCATAATGGAATACAAAAGGAGTTTAATAAACACTGAGAACAAAGCACACTACTATAGCCACAAGCAAAACTCAGGGCTTGAATACACAAGGAAGCCAGTTAACAGAAGAGAGTACAGGTGTAAATCAATCAGGAGCCATAGATACAAAAAACAAAAAAACAAAAAACAAAAACGGAACACACATCACCCAAAACAGAAACACACATGACATTACACCCCCTACCAAAAAAGGCATGTCCTACAAAGGAGGGAGGTTGGGGGCTCAGGAAGTGGACGAGAAGCAGGTGAGGGACAGGGAACAGGAAATGGAGAAAGCAGGAGAGACCAGGGTGGTGAAGACTGTGGAAGGATCCAGGAGCAGGATTAGCCAGGTGGGGACCCAGAGCACGGCCATGACTAAGGTACACGGTTAAGTCAATGGAGGGAGGAGCCATGGTGGAGATGCCTTCGATTAAACCATGGGGATGAGCAATGGAGACAGAGCCACTGCTGGTGGAGACCCAGATGGAGCTGAGGAGATGGAGAGCCAGGGTGACACCAGAGGCCTTGAGGGCTGAGATGGAGCTGCAGGCTCATGGGACCGAGGTGGAAATGGGTGCTTGGCAGGCCAGGGTGAAGCCAATGTGACTGAGGATCAAGGTGGAGCCAGAGGAAAGGAGCCTGAAGGAGCCAGAGGGATGGAAGGATGAGGTGTAGACAGAGGAGAGGAAAACCATGGTGAAATCAGGTCGATGACTCACCAAGGTAGAGCCGAAGGAATAAAGGAGCCCAGTGGAGTCAGAAGACTGATGGACCTCAGTGGAGCTGAGGGAACATGGTGCCAAGGAGGAGCTGAAGGGTTGGAGGGGCGAGGTAGAGTCCAGGGATCGGAGGCCTAAGGTGGATCATCCTGCTGGGTCAGAGCTGGAGACCGGATGAGTCAAGGCAGATCTGCAGAGCAGAGTGGAGTAAACCAAGAAGCAGCTGACTGAAACCAGTGGCGGTGGGACCAACAGACTGGCTGGCTTTGGAAGAGGAAGTGGGAGAGGTAGGCTGATTGGGACGGAAACAGGCTGGAGGGAAGCAGCGGATACAAAAGAGATTCAGGACTGGGTGGAACCAGCAAAAATAGGGGAGATACAGGGCTGGGCGGAACCAGCAGGGATGCAGGAGATTCAGGGGTGGGTATAACCAGTGGAGACACAGGACTGGGCAGAACCAGTGGAGACACAGGAGATTCAGGGCTGGAAGGAACCAGCGAGGATGGGAAAAACAAGGGAACATCCTCTTCCAAATACTTAAAAAATAGCTCAGAGGCCATCGGAAGCTCACCCTTAGCCATGGGAGTGTGGGCTCCATTCCATGCCCTCAAAGTCCACAAGCACACCCACAGTAGGGAAGCAAAAGAGATTCAGGACTGGGTGGAACCAGCAAAAATAGGGGAGATACAGGGCTGGGCGGAACCAGCAGGGATGCAGGAGATTCAGGGGTGGGTATAACCAGTGGAGACACAGGACTGGGCAGAACCAGTGGAGACACAGGAGATTCAGGGCTGGAAGGAACCAGCGAGGATGGGAAAAACAAGGGAACATCCTCTTCCAAATACTTAAAAAATAGCTCAGAGGCCATCGGAAGCTCACCCTTAGCCATGGGAGTGTGGGCTCCATTCCATGCCCTCAAAGTCCACAAGCACACCCACAGTGATGGCTGATGTTGTTGGCTCATGCATCTGGTCAGACATTCCATCCAAGGTTCAGAGTGATAAACAGCTCAGTGTTTATTCCCTCTGGCGCTGACATCACAGCAGGCTCAGGCTCCCCGTCTGAGGTGGGCTCTGTGCGGGGAGTGGGGCGTGATTCTGCATATAGGTGGCAAAATCCTTTTGAAGACCAACACTGGGCAGATGTGCCTTTGTGCAGTCATTCAAGCTGGTGAGATAGAAAGTGCAGAAACCCTCTAGTGTTCTCCTTGAGAGAGTGCTGCTCCTGCTCCAAGCAGAGAAGCTGGACTGCCAGTAAATCCATATTTTGGTTCTGTCTTCCGTCACCAATGTTGTGTAGTCAATCCGATAAAGCCCACAAAGTGAAAGGAAATACAAAAGGAGTTTAATAAACACTGAGAACAACAAAGCACACTACATGGTACTATAAACAAACAAAAAAATAAACTAAACAAACTCACGGCTTAAATACACAGGGAAGCTAATTACCAGAAAAGAGAACAGGTGTAAATCAATCAGGAACCATAGAAACTAACAAGGAGTGGGAACACTGAGAACAAATGAAATGTCTCGATGTTAAATATGTAACCATGGTTCCCTGAAGGGAACGAGACGCTGCATCGAACGCTTTGGGAGCGCCCTGGCGAGACCATGTTCTGAAGCATGTGTGAAATCAGTCCAATAGCAAAGCGAGACATCCCGAGTGGGGTGATGTGAGCAACCAGGAAGCATAAATGGCAAGTGCACATGTTAGCTTCTGTGGAAGCGAGCGCCTGCAGGGATGCAGGCAGTATGGCAGGGAGACGCAGCTCGCAGCTCGTTCCCTTCAGGGAACCATGGTTACATACGTAACCTCGAGACGAAACCAACCAGGCTGGATGTCAGTTTTAATAGACAGACTAGCTATACAGCTTACACTTACAAAATTAGATCAGACTATCTGCATTGTCTAACAAGGTCAAATTTTTCCTTTCGTTTCTGACTGAATTATGGGGGGAGCTTACCTGAGGTAAAAACCCAATGCTTAAGGAGAAAAAGGTTGCCTCTTATTTGGATTTGTTTATGGCAGTCAACAATGTATATGCTCCACTGTCTTTCTCCATCTGAGTGCTTCACAAGTATATGCATCACCGTTAATACATCAAAGCTCATAAAGTCCACCTGTCTCAACTTTAGAAATAATTTGACTTAAGCAAAATTGTTTAATAGACCCAAGCTTGTAAGTGATATGTGAATAAAAAAAAATAAAAAAAAAACTTCAGAAAGAACAATCTCTAACAATAAAACAACAACAACAAAAATCATCTCACCATGTTTCTAAGCTCACAAAGACTGTCTTTCTCCATCTGAGTGCTTCACAATTATATGCATCACCGTTAATACATCAAAGCTCATAAAGTCCACCTGTCTCAACTTTAGAAATAATTTTACTTAAGCAAAATTGTTTAATAGACCCAAGCTTGTAAGTGATATGTGAATAAAAAAAAATAAAAAAAAAACTTCAGAAAGAACAATCTCTAACAATAAAACAACAACAACAAAAATCATCTCACCATGTTTCTAAGCTCACAAAGAGACCGAATTTAGCATATTTGTGTTTGTACTATCGGTGTTGCATAAGTGTGACTTTTTGATGAATCATTAATTTTTTTGTCAAAGCATTTGCACACGATTTACTTACAAATATAATCATAAAAACTTGCAAGGTTAGTAAATGTGACCCAATGAGAGTATATATCAAACAAAGCGATTTATGCAGCTAGTTTTTCTTGATTATGGTAGCCTTATAGAGACCTAGAGTGAAATTGTGCCTAATATCTCTCTCTTTGCTCCAGTGAACTCCGATTCTTGATTTCGTCTCCACTCCATAAAATTTGATGTTCGTAAACGGTGAACCCATCAGTCCTTATCAGAGCCCGTCCGGCATAACAGAGATTAATTGCTTGGCTCCACTTCATCACCCTGATGTTGGGCCAATGCTCACAAGCCACCGAAAACAAATTAGTGTGCTCACTAGTGCCAAATATGGTGCAATCAGGAGGAGGCATTAATCTATTTCTATTTCCTTCTCTTTCATCTCCCTTCATTTCCTTCTCCCTTCTTTTTCAGTTGATCTGTAGATGCTGTGTTCTGCTGAAAGAAAGAAAGAAAGAAAGAAAGAAAGAAAGAAAGAAAGAAAGAACACCTAGCACCTTCTTGTAATTTTTGGGTCAATAATATGGCATAATCTTATTTATTTATTTATTTATTTATTTATTTATTTATTTATTTATGCCTTACCATCTCTTTTAACAAAACTGCTTCACTGCTTCTTATATTTGATGAACTTATGCTTGTCATTTGGTGCAACCAACAGACAAAGAAAAACAACAACAAAAACGGAAATTAACCCAGGAATTAAATTAGTAAATCATAAATTAAAAATCATAGAATTTGATCTTTTTATGATAAAGCAGAATAAGTTCACGTTGTAATGTCATGTGGTACAACTCCCCCAAAAACATAGTATTCATGAATTAATAATTCACAACTTGAAAAATGTTTTAAAATGTTTTTGAAAATAATAATTTTACTTAGTTACACACAGTCTTACAGCTATTAAATGTAAACTTGAAAATTTATTGAAAACATACATAAACATACATAAACCATATAAGACCAGTACAAATAGAAGGCCTATATTTCTAAGAGCTTGGCATATGTACTATAAAGTTTTTTTATTTTTCTTTATCATGGTTTATTATCATTGACCCTTTTACCATTGTCTAATCTGTTTACTTTGAGCTGTAATTGACAGTTGGTGCACATATAGTGTCAATAAATCTATTTATATCAGTTTATTCTATTCTGTGGATCTGTTTATTCTGGTAAACTATATATAAAAATCATGGATAACCTGCTTCCTTTCTACTTTCTTTTGCACTTTTCCCCCCCACTAATCCCTCCGTCAGTCGGAGCCTCACGTCCTCCATACTGCATTGGACTCTTTCCAATAGCTGTTTAAGTCTGGCCTAGCTCTATTTTAGGCTGTAAAACTCTCCTGTGATGACTTTGACAGTGGAAAATTAACTTTCTTCTTCCCTGTGGTATCAGAGAAGATCCACCTAGCATTGTCTTGTCTTTAGGGATTGCGCAGCATGCTAATGTTCCACACTAGGGAACCTAGCCTGTCCTCACGGGACAGAGTTGAATGCTCCTATAAAGTTTTTTTCTTTTTCTTTATCATGGTTTATTATCATTGACCCTTTTACCATTGTCTAATCTGTTTACTTTGAGCTGTAATTTGACAGTTGGTGCACATATAGTGTCAATAAATCTATTTATATCAGTTTATTCTATTCTGTGGATCTGTTTATTCTGGTAAACTATATATAAAAATCATGGATAACCTGCTTCCTTTCTACTTTCTTTTGCACTTTTCCCCCCCACTAATCCCTCCGTCAGTCGGAGCCTCACGTCCTCCATACTGCATTGGACTCTTTCCAATAGCTGTTTAAGTCTGGCCTAGCTCTATTTTAGGCTGTAAAACTCTCCTGTGATGACTTTGACAGTGGAAAATTAACTTTCTTCTTCCCTGTGGTATCAGAGAAGATCCACCTAGCATTGTCTTGTCTTTAGGGATTGCGCAGCATGCTAATGTTCCACACTAGGGAACCTAGCCTGTCCTCACGGGACAGAGTTGAATGCTCACTGGTCAATTGGAGTTAAGCACTTAACGGACAGCAAACCGAACAGCCTACATGGAGGAGGGTGAGAGAATGAGAGAGATATGTTATTTTGGCAGCCTGGCTTGGACAAGACCCACTTGAAACAGGTTAATAGCTTTAGGAGGGCAACTGGCCTTAGCCATATAAGACTTGACTTGAAGTGTATTGAGGAGCTAATTTCCCTGTTTTCAGAGGACAAGGAATCACAGAGGCTGCTAGACAGGTCACTGCACAGGTTTACTTAGCCTACACATCGACCTCAGCAGAAAGACTTAAAAAGACCTTGGGCTGTTGTACCTGAGCTGGTCAGTTATTGTGTATAACTTGTGAGGCATGTGAGACACTAGAGTCAACTAAATGGTCAGAATAATTTCAGCTGTTAATTGCTCATTGGCACAACAGTCTACTTGCATTTCGCTTTATGGCATACTTCGATGTGACATAACATGGCTTGCCATGTTTATTTCCTGAATTTCTGCACAATTGTAAGTGGATTTATACTAGAGTTCAGTAAACAAGAAGTTATTTTATGTTTTTGCAAAATGTTGTCTGTTTTTGCTCAATTTCGCAAATCCACAGCAGAACTTTTGTTTTTCTCCAAGCAATACACATTTTTAAATGAATAGATTGAGCCAATGATTTAGTGACCCGATCATAAAGGCTGTGTCCGAAACCTTAGGCAGCTGACTTGATGTCTCGCTGCCTTATCAGGCAATGACTCTACAGCCAGGGTTTGTGCAAGAAGATACCCCCCGAAACTAATTTCAGACAGACTTCTGGGACAGCAAAATTGTTTAATGATATGCAACGAAATAGAGAGAGCTTTGGGGGATAACTAAGCAAATATTTAATTATAATTTCTCACTTTAACATCAGATGACATCAAAAGTGGAAAAAGTTGGTCAAAAACCTACATTTACACACAAACTGACCATCAGCTGCAACTTTCATATGCCATATTATATATTTTTTTAGCTCAACTGTCATGGAAATGAACACACAGGGTTGTGGAATATCAAAGGCAGCAGAGACAGCAAATCTGCCTCCAAAAATTGGTTAAATTAAAATAGTTTAGGACAGTGATTCACAGCCTTTTTTTAGCCAAGGCACAGTTTTGATAAGTAAAAAATCCTACGGCTCAACGCTAAAAACTGAAATATAACAACATTGCATAAACATGCATTGCTTTTAATGGCATATTAAAACTAGATATTACATTAAAAGTAGTACTCATATTTAAGCTTAAGTCAGGTAGGAACAAAAGGTCATATGTAACTTTGTTGTTGGTGATGATAAAACAAAAAATGGTAACACTTTCTATGAAGCCTGTATTTATAATACATTATAAGGGTATTCTTAAGGCATTATAATGAATGCATTATAAAAAAAAAACGTATAATATGTTATATCAACTCATGAATAATCATAACAACAGTTATAATACATCATAATACTTACATATTTGTGGTTATAAGTTTAAGAGTATGATTATTTATAACACACAATGAACACCATATTAAATCTACTTCAAGGTTTAGTCACAAGCTCTTTTGAATGCTTTTCATTGGTTAAATATATGTTAAACTCACTAACAGATGTAAAGATGACCAATAGCATTGATTTAAAATAATAATAAAAACGAAATATAATGGTAATAGAACGTTTTGATAATTTTCCATGGCACACCTGACAACCTGCCACGGCGCACTAGAGTGCCATGGCACAGTGGTTGGGAAACACTGTTTTAGGAGACACAGTGAAGCTAATATGGAATTTAGATGTGTCGTGATGTCTTCCTACCCTGGAATGCATCCTCCGAAGGCAGCATTTTTCAGCTTTCAGATGCAGATGCATATTCGCTTCGTTTCTGAATGAATCAGTCATTTGAATGAATGAGTGACTGAAAGGCTCACTCATTAAAATAGACTTGCTGTCAACTAATGGCAGATTTAGTTTTATGCTTTTTTAATTTATTTTTTTAGTATTTTCATATTTCAATACACACACACACACACACACACGCACACACACACAGGTTTGTTCCCTTTCATGGGAACTTCGAACTGCGTCCTCTAGGGGTCGCTATGGGGAACGCCTCGTCGTGACCCGTGTCTCAAAAATAAAAGTATCATAAAAAATGCCATAACAGCAGCCCATATGACTTGTGCACTATATTCCAAGTCTTCTAAAAGCGTATACTTTGTGTTGTGAACAGACTGAAGTTTTCACTCCAGTGGGCTGTTAACTGTTTTGACAAGAAGAGTCAGTATGGTTTAGAATGGGTTTTATGAACTACATTAACTGATTCAATGAAAAGACCCAAATGAAAAATAGCTCTTCATCACTTCATCATTCAACTTAAATTATTAAAATTTAGTCTGTTCCTCACCCAAAGCTATCATATGATTTCAGAAAACTTAGAATACGTTTTAAATGCGACTTTTTTTATTTTGGAGCTTGATAGCCTCAGTTTTTTGAGGCTGTCAAGTGACTATGGTATTCTTCAAAGGTTCACTTTTTGTGTTTCACTGAAGAAATTAAGTCATACAGGTTTGAGACAATGTGAGGGGGAGTAAATAATGACAGTAAATGTGAAAGCTCCAAGAAATATCAATTTAAGTTGCATGTAATGGACTTACGAGTGACCCGAGGCTCTAGTTAATTTACAGACATTTTTACATGCTACTTAGAATACTGTGCGTTTAGAAAGCGTGCTGTAGAGATTAAGTGCTATTTATGATTAATGTTAGTGCTTTGGGAAACTTAGCACTGGAATATTGCCTTTGTCATCTGCATATAGAATATTCTTTTCTCAGGAAGCCGGAAGCTATACTTCTTCAAAGGTAAAATTAGCACAGATGTTCTACAGGTTCTGTCACAGCAGTGGTCCCACACCTCCAGTTCTTCCTTATTTCCTCTTTTTAACACTGTGATTCCCATTCTTTCACACTTTCTCTCTCTCTGACACACAAACTCAGCATCAGAGCTGTTTCCTCTCCATCCTATTGAAAATAACCCTGCAGCATTCCATTAAGAACACTGCAGAAAGGCCAGGAACATCCCAAAGAAGAGAAGGTCAAATCCTTGGAGTGTCATTGGCCCGCGGCATACCTGCTGCTCTCTTCATCTCTAAATGATTGATAAGAGCCATATCACTAAAAAAGCAGGAATTGATGTTGCTTCAAAGATAGGGGGTCAATATCTTGCCCTTCCGATGAATGGCCTGTCTAGGCTTTGACTACATTAAGCAAAATTAAATACCTCACATCTCCAGTTTTGGCACCACAGAATCATATCAGAGTGACTTTTTCTTTGCTTTCTCATAACTGTATCATTTGATGATGAAGGGCGATGAAACACAATGATACTGGGAAGAAACGTTTTATTTGACGAAAACATAATTTTCAGAATTTCCTGTAGTGCCTTGATCTATTTCAGTGACACCAAGAACATATCATGAAGGGAACTTGAGCATAAGAGATTAACATCCTTGTGGAGAGCTAAAAATTCCTGTGCTGGAGAGACTACCTTCATAATTTGACCTGAACAGTAATGCTGTAATACTGCATGGTGTAACAGAATACTTATTGACAGATCTCATTGATCAAATGCTACATTTGGAACAGGGTGAGGAACTTTATAAGAGAAAATTATATATTTTCGTACAGCTTTGGATGGAGTGACTCAAAGACACTTAAACTATCAGGGTCATACACTTTGGCAATGTTGGGCAAGCTACTTGGAAAATGTAGTGAGCTAAGCTCTTCATTAAATGAAGCTTCACTACACTAAAGCTACAGCCCTGGGAAATGTAGCAAGCTAAGCTATAGCAACATGGCAAAAGTAGCTTACTACATCTAAGCTATTTTTTAAAAATTAAATGTTTATATTGAACCAACATCATAACAAGTCAATGCTCTCTCAGTGATCAATAAAACTGTCAGTCAAGCAGATAGACAGGCATAATAGTTCAGTTTAGTTGTTTAGTCAACAACTGTTCCAAACCAATTTGGCAACAAAAACCAGTATCATGTACAGGGTCGGATTTACCTCATATTGTGACATAGGCAAAATAAATTTTTGCTGTCAGCCGGAAACCTCCTATTGGTAGTTGGTATTGTGTCTTTATTGTATACAGATACTTTTTATATAAATGGTAACACTTCACAATAAGGTTCATTAGTTAACATTAGTTAGCTAGTGTAGTTAACATGAACTAAGAATGAACAATACCTCTGCAGCATTTATTAATGTTAATTACAACATTTACTAGTGCATTATTAAAATGAAAAGTTGTGTTTGTTAACATTAGTTAATGCACTGTGAACTAACATGAACTACAAATTAACAACTGTTTTTCATTAACTAACATTAACAAAGATTAATAAATACTGTAATAAATGTATTGTTCATTGTATGCTCATGTTAGTTAACATTAAAGGTGGGGTAAGCTAATTTTCAAAACAACTTTAGAAAACTGATTCGGGGCGACTAGCAAAACAAACTTGTAGCCAATCAGCAGTAAGGGGCGTATCTACTCATGATGCAGAGGAGAGAGCGCTCAGTGCACAGGATGGACATTAGCCGAGCCGAGCGACAACAGAAAGATAGAGATGGTGGATAAAAAAAAAAAGAGGAAAACGTCTGCGGAACAAAAGAAGGCTTACGATAAGGCAAGAAGTAGGACCTGTGTAAATATCATTATAAGCCAAACCAACTGGTTAAAGGTGGGGTATGTAATTTTTTCAAAAACGCTTTAGAGAACTGAGTTGGGCCGAGTACCAAAACAAACTTGTAGCCAATCAGCAGTAAGGGGCTCATGATGTGGAGAAGAGAGCGCTCAGTGCACAGGACGGACATTAGCGAGCCGAGCGACAGAAAGATAGAGATGGCAGATGGCGAACAAAAGAGGAAAATGTCTGCAGAACAAAAGAAGGCTTAAGGCAATAAGGCAAGAAGTAGGAAGTAGGAAAATATCGGATCAGCTTTCCAGCGCTGGAGAGAACTCAAGGAGCGGAAGGCCTGCGATCGATCGGATGCCGAGGTTGCTTTGTTTCTTCTCGATAGGTGAGTAACACCGTGTCTGCACTGCGCTGCACTGCGCTACACTGGACGCGACAAAGCGACCGTTGAAAATCATTTGAAA
>NW_015542354.1:992235-1004623 GCF_001515605.1 Sinocyclocheilus anshuiensis
TTCTCGATAGGTGAGTAACACCGTGTCTGCGCTGCGCTGCACTGCGCTACACTGGACGCGACAAAGCGACCGTTGAAAATCATTTGAAATTTGTTTCAAAACGTCATAAATAGAACGCAGCAGCAGTTTTCTGTCTGAGATTTGTCGTGTCGTGCCGCGCCGCATCCAGTGTAGACCATAGATAGGCCTAGGTATATATATCTATGGTGTAGACAGCATCACTGATTACAATGAATTCTATAGTATTTTGTCGCGCTGCGCCACTCGCGTCCGATGTAGACACGGTGTAACATTGGTTTTGCTTTGTTTCACAGAACTAATCTGTTGCCTGGGTTGCGTACGTATGTGTGGGGCGGAGCTATCAAAATAGGGGCAATACCCTTTTGGGGTAGGGGCGTGTTTGTTTTGGTGATTTTAAATGTCAACATTGGCTACAAGAAATCGCTTACCCCACCTTTAATGAAATCTTATTGTATAGTGTTACCATATAGATGTATACTGCCGTGAAAAGGCAAAAAGACCGTAACTTCAATTTTTGTCGAAAATTAGTTATTGATATTTTTGGGACATTCAAGACATCCTTTATCATGTATAAGTATCTTGAGTCAATTTCGTTGTTTTTCTGGAAAAAAATAATGGGTCGTCTCAACCGTAACTTCGAAAAGCCCCGGAGAAACCAAGGCAGAACACCGTAGAACACCAGTTACGGCTCTTTCACTTTGTTTGGAACGCTCAAATTGAGTTACGGCATTCTGCCTTTGTTTAACTGCGCGTCAAAATAAAGTTACGGTGCTGGCTTGGAGTTATACGGTGTTCTGCCTTTTTTTACGTTCCATTAAAGTCTGCCGCATTTTAATTACGGTGTAAACGAATTAGATAGATCGCGATCAACCTAACAGCTCCATATAACAAAGCATTGTAAAGACTAGATACCTTGGCAGCAATACGTACTGTAACCGTGAATAACCTTTAAAGATTTTTTTCTTTTTGTAGAATGAGCATAGCAAATAAATTGGTATCCACTCACATGTTTAACTTTTATTCTGCTTATTACGGTAAAAAAAAAAAAACAATTAAATACTGTCACATTACTATATGCAATAGCCTATATGAGATAGACCATTGTTATGTCTTTATATGTTTTATTAGGTGAATCACGAGACGAAACAGACACCACGAGGTTCAGACATCTTTTACTTCAAGCAACTGCTGATGACGTCACACAGGTACGGGTAGCACACTCATACAAAATACATGACATCCCTTCTCTTAAATTTAGAACAGCAATCTATAACCATTTTTTTTTTTTTTAACTATGGTATAAACTCTTTATCACATACTACTTTAATTAATTAAACACTTGCACAAACTGAATAGAACCTTTTGTTTTGCTTTCACATTTTTTTTTTTAAACAAAAAACAAACTTAGGTTAGCGTTTCACAGATTGCAGTGACAATACTGTTCAGTCTTTGTACCTTAAAGGCATATTCACTTGTCTACCTGACCTGGTAATGTATCCATGTGACTGAGACTCAGGTAATTCAGTGTTTTGTCATTTCATAGTCCATTGTAGATAATTTAGCGACAGTGACATGTGAGTCCATCACACTATTAGTGTCATTGACTGTGTTGTCTGTTACTGTTGTGAAACTTTTCTCTCTAGTCTTGAGAAGATGTTTTCTGTTTCTCCAGTATGTTCTTCCAGGTACGGGTAGCACACTCAAACAAAATACATAACACCCATGATCACTAGATTTTATACAGGTGTTATTATAACGATTTTGTAAATAGTGATCAGCAACCAAATATTGATAATGTGGAAGTTAATGCCTTTTGCCTTGGTGTGACTTCTCAAGTTTGAGCTCACAATTTTCTAATGTAGATCATTTTCATTACTAAAACATCTAATTGTTAAATTTCCAGTGTCCTACCTATAATTAATTTGGCTGGACAAGTAAAAAACTTTAAAGTCATTTTTCTCAGTTTCACACTAGCGAGTTAAGGTCCTTTGCCTTTGTAGGGAAGTATAGGCCTACAGATAACTTAGGCTACGTTTATTTGCATCGTTGCATGTGCCATTATATTATTAACATTTCACCAAAATCAAAGATTCAGCGCTTTGCACAAGCTATTAGGCTGTGACTTGACAACAAATGCTAAGACACTATTCTCCTCTCCTCAAATACAAAAAGAAAAAAAAAACATTAGCCTTTATAAATATAGTGTTTCTTGAGTTAAGAAAACACTGTACTTATTGAATCAACAGTTCTTCAGACTTACCTTCAGACTGCAAACAAGCTGAGATACTTAAAACTGCGCGCCACACTTCATTCACGAGAGAGCCGGGAGGAATAATATGGTTTGACTGACAGTTTGAGGAGCCAATGGAGTTACGAGGTTTAGTGGCGGTGGCGTCGCTTTTACTGGTCTAGGATCAGTGATCCTTAGCTGTTATATTTCTGATTTGACCTTGAGTTTCAGAATGCTTTGGATAATGTATCATTTGTTGACACTACCGCGCTACTTGATAAAAAAAAAGCTTTGCTACTGAAAAGCTATTTGATTAAGAAAACAGCGACGCTACCACCACGCTACTGAGAAATGTAGTTAAGCTAGTAGCGTCACTTCTTGTAGCGACGCTACTGCCCATCACTGCACTTTGGTGACTCTGCTTTAAGAAAGCAGATATCAAACTGTGTTTAATAAATGTGACTGAAAACATTGTCACTGATAATGCATTTGAATATAATTGAATCAAAATATGAATGATGCAATTTTAATATTACACTTTGCACGTCTTTAAAGTTGTTCTGTTTTAGATTATTGACATATGTCAATATTGTATGTTTCTGTCTATGCAAATGTAAGTACATTGTATGTACATTTTATGACACTTTATGTAAAAGTACATACACATACTCTTGAGATCATATTGTTATAGACCACTTGATGCTTATATATGGCGCTTTTTGTGATGTCATTGTTGTCATTGTATAGTAAAGAGTGGCCAAAATGTTCTTCAAAAATCCACTTTTACTGGTTTGAAATAACATGAGGGAGAGCAAATGGCGATAATTGTCTTTTTGAGTGAATTATTCCTTTAATCTGGAAACACTATATTCTTCTTGCTCAGTTTGACCTGTCATCAAATGAGTCTGAAGGAAAGATGATGTTATAACTGTGGTAATGAAGGGGAAGACAGGACAACATTTTTTTTTCTTTTCTTCTGATTTTCTTCTGTGAGAACAAAACAATTTCCTAGATCCATTAAACCTCTTCACACACACACAATGATGGATAATGATTTCAAGACATCCTTAACCAGTTACAGCAAATATAACAAGACTGAAACATCTTAAACACATTGATATGAAGAAATACTAATGCAGATACAAAGATAAAATATAATGTTATTGTACAATAAAAGGGTGTTTTCACATTAAAATTAATATGTTTTCCAGTGGCATGGAAGTTGTCATTTCTGATTTTCAGTTTAATAACTGTCACTATGGTTTGTGTGTTATTTACAGTTGCTGCAAGAACAGAAAAGGGTTTGCTTTTGATCATTTTACTATTTTGAACTGTTTTATGGCCAGGGTAATTCAAGAGTCACCTGTGAGTAAATAGGGTAGTGATTCACAAAAATGAACTAATGTGAATACATAGCATTAGAGTCGAGAGAGAAAGAAAACGAAGTGCTCCTGCCTTTTGAAACTGATTGTTGCCACACGTTTAAAACCCAAAGATTGTCGAGTAAAATTACTGAATATAAATACATCGTCCCATTCTTTTTCTCCACTAGATCAACCTCGATCCAAACATAATCTTGCCCCTGACTCACAGAATGTTAAATGGGGATGCTAAACTCACAAATCTATGGCTTGTTTTTTTAATAGAATTGTTGGTAGTCTCAGGGTTTCCTTCTGAAGCATGGTTTGATCTGACAGTACCAAAAAACAAACAAACAAACAAAAAAACAAACATATGTGTATGTGCTCTGTAACCACAGGGGAACCCCAGAGTGATAAGGATATAAGGATACTCGCAAAATAGCAGAAAACAAAAGAATGAAGCTGTACTCAAATGCCATGTTTGTTACTTACAGCAATACTCTTACATTAATTTAATCTCAAACTGACTAATTTGCAAAAGTTATCACTCCACCACATGTTTGATGTCATTAACAACAGTTCTACCCAATATGGTTCGAACAATATATGTGACAAATTTCCTGCGTTTTTGGGAAATAGTCATGATCAGCTATTTTTTCCAACAATGCATCATGAAATGGTAGTTTAGCAGCTAGTTACGTCGTATGAGAAAACCCTGGTCTCTTTGCCCTTTCATTAAATGCACTTGTGAAATGTCTTTTGTTGCACATTATCATTTTATATAATTTATATCATTTATTACATAATTTAATTTAATTTGATTTAATTTGACCTTATTCACGTTACTTCTACGTAATTTAACCATTATAAAGTAGTTTTGGTGGAATAAAATATATGTTGGTTGTTTTGGTGATATTACATGGTATTTTTGACTTGAATAAATCCGGTTAATTTAGATGTTACCATTTTTAGATTATCCCCCACCCCCCTTTCCCCCAGTGTACTGCAGTGTTTTGTTGAGAAGGTTCTGTCTGTACAACATGTTCTTACTAGAGAGAACAATAGAGGCTTTTTATTTTATTATTATTATTATTTTTATTTTTTTTTACAGATTTTTGCTTCCATTTTAAAGTTCAAGACAGAGAAATTTTGAAGGTTATAGCTACACATTTACCACATGCTCAAAGACACTCTTGTTGCAGCTATAGGTGACATTTACCTTCAGATTAAAAGTAGTGTGGGTACATATTTTAATCTTTAGAATGACTTTAATTTTGATTACACACTTTGCAGAGTTACCTTTTGTTCATGTTAGATTTTTATTATTTTCTCTTCTGTACTCAGGGCCCATTGTGATTTGTATTCATTGCAATAAAATTCACCATAAAAAGACAAAAAGGTTTAGCGGCTGCTCTATCAGGCTTGTTGTCATAGCGCCTGTCTCTCTCATACGGTGGTGTTACAGGAGGATTTCAGCTCAAGCCTAACACACGCATCATAATGCCTAGTTATCAGCTTCCCTCTCTGCCTCGGATATCGAAATGTCAGACTAGGCTTTGGAAGCAGACACCATTACAGTATCTCTTCACTCACACATACACATGCATACATTTCCATGGTCTAAGATAATAACAGAATAATGAAGCAATTGTTTATATCACACCGCTCAAAGCGCACCTATCCCCCTTCAACACTCACTCACTCACACACACACACACACACACACACACACACTGACTCCCAACAGCTCTGTCACTTATCCAGACAGGAAGAATGTGAAAATGAAAATCCTTCGGAGGGTAATGCATGGCTTCCACTGCCACCATGATCACTAATAAGGAAACCCAACATCCTTCACTTCCAATAAGAGACCGCAACCCCCACCCCTTCCGAACCAATCTAATTTCAGCGGTAATTAACACTCCTGTTATGTATATGCTATATGAGCTAATTTAGTTGCATTAGCTGTGCAATACATGAGTAAATGTAGATCCCTTAGGGTTCCATTCCAAGGTCACATCTTTGCATTTCCCCCCCCCGCTAATACATCGAGCAATGAACAATATGCTCTAGAACAGCCAGTAACTTCGAACAAGATAGTTGCTGCAACTC
The DNA here is from genome assembly GCF_001515605.1 of Sinocyclocheilus anshuiensis. Lineage (NCBI taxonomy): Eukaryota > Metazoa > Chordata > Actinopteri > Cypriniformes > Cyprinidae > Sinocyclocheilus > Sinocyclocheilus anshuiensis. The sequence continues at coordinate 997,960 of NW_015542354.1, forward strand.
TACTAATTACAGAAATATTGCCCTTGACAATAAGGCAGGATGTTAATATTAGACCAACACTAATATGCACAGTCCATCCGGAAACTTTAATAATGCACCAGCTGTCTTTTATTAACAACTGAGCTTATTTTGACATTAATTGAGCCATTTTACCTTGAATGCATTTAAATTGTGGTTGGACAGATATTTGCAAAAGTACTAAATGCTTAGCAGTGCTGCTCCAGAATAGCAGCATTGTGATATCTGCATATGCAACATGATCTCTTATGAATTTATAACTAATTGTAATATAAATTAATTTCTGTTGGTGTATTTTACAATTATATTCGCTACCATTCTTTCTTTCTTGGAATTTCAAGAAATTAAATGTAATAAATTCTATACGATTTCAATTATTCTATATTAAATAATTTATACTGTACATTTAAATGAATGCAGCATTTGATCGTAACAGTGGGTGAAGATGATTATTCTTATACATAAAGAGTTACTGTCACACTTCTCGGGAGGCAAGGAGCGAGGAACGAGGAAACACGGAGATAACTTCAATTCACAGTCTTTAATGATCACACGGGGAACGTAGGAGACACTGGAACACAAGGAATGATGTTTGAGGACCGACAAACACTAACTGAAAAGACTGGGGCTTTTAAACACTGGGTGATTGGGAAAACACAGGTGCAAGGAATGACTAATTAAAGGGAACACGGCACACCTGGGCAGGGAAAACACAACACAAAGAGTCCAGGGGCGTGACATTACTCCCACCTCCCGGAAGGTGCGTCCTCGCACCGTAGAAACAACATGGGGAGGGGAGTGGGTGGGAACTAGGGAGGAGGCTCAGGAGGAGGACGGATGCCCGGGAGAGGGCCGGCAGACAGAGTCCAGGGAGGAGACAGGAGGGACCCGGAGCAGGAAGAGCACAGCAGGACCCAGGCCACAGCCATAACAGCGGCCCACGGTGGAGCTGATGGAGGGAGGAGCCATGCAGGAGGAATGGCCACCGACTCCAGGGGGCCGACCAACGGCGGCGGAGCAGGTGGTGGAGGAGCCCGAGGCGGAGACAGAGAGCCAACGAGCCAGGCGGATGCCGAGGATCTGGGGGGCCAGGGTGGAGCCGAGGGCTCTAGCGACCAAGGCGGAGGCAAAAACCCCGAGATCCACGGCGGAGCCGGAGCGACTGAGGACCAAGGTGGAGCTGGCGGGAGGAAGGAGCCCAACGGAGCCCGGTGGGACAGACCGACGAGGCGTAGCCAGAAGAGTGGAGTCAAGAGGCGATTGCGGGTCGACGCCCGACAGCTGATGGATCGATGGGTGACGGTGGTGGCGAGGGAGCTAGGAGCTGAGGTGGAGCCACTGGGTCTACGGGCCGAGGCGGAGTCCGGGCCTCGGAGGCTGGAGGCGGAGGTGAGGGAGACTCCAACCACAGTGACGCTGGATGATGGCAGTCCTGGAGGGCTCGCACCGCAATGATGGTGGGCTGAGGGCGAGCAGAGGGGCTGCCAGCTGACAGTGGTGGAGGAGGCTGGAGCGGGTGGGAGGGCGGGCATTTTCGAGGAGCAGCCACTGGAGGGCGCTTTCTAGAAGCGGGCACTGGAGGGCGCTCTGATCTGGATTCGGGGGCTGGATCCCTCCCCTCTTCGTTTTGACGAGAAATCAGGAGCCCTTCCTGGGCTGAATTGGGAATCAGGAGCCCTTCCTGGGCTAAACTGGGGATCAGGAGCTCCTCCTGGGCTAAACTGGGGATCAGGAGCCCCTCCTGGGCTAAACTGGGGATCAGGAGCCCCTCCTGGGCTAAACTGGGGATCAGGGAAGCGTTTATGAGGTGCTGGCACTGGAGGGTGCTCTGGAGCAGCAGGCTTTATGAGGTGCTGGCACTGGAGGGTGCTCTGGAGCAGCAGGCAAAGCAAGGCGCATTCTAGGAGCAGGCACTGGAAGGCGCTCTGAACTGGATTCGGGGGCTGGAGCCATCCCCTCTTCGTTCTGGCACTTATGTCCCACCATAGTCAGCTCACCCTCGGCCATGATGCAGGGGGCGGAGCTCCTCTCCACGCTCACACCCATGACAGCGCTCTGCACTCGGCATTCAGGCTTGCATCATAGAAAGCGCGTCATTCGGATAGCTGGTGATGGTCGCGACCAACAGGAACAGTTTGGTATGGTCCTCGAGAGCTTTGTCTCCCTGCTCCAGCAGGAGGAGGAGGAATTCGGGGCGAGTGAAGGGATCCATGGGGACACAACGGAAAGAAAAACACTGAGAAAAGAACGGAAAACAAACGGAGGGGAAAACACGTAAGTTACTGTTTTGGTCGGTCCTTCTGTCACACTTCTCGGGAGGCAAGGAGCGAGGAACGAGGAAACACGGAGATAAATTCAATTCACAGTCTTTAATGACGTTTGAGGACCGACAAACACTAACTGGAAGGACTGGGGTTTTTAAACTCTGGGTGATTGAGAAAACACAGGTGCAAGGAATGACTAATTAAAGGGAACACGGCACACCTGGGGAGGGAAAACACAACACAAAGAGTCCAGGGGCGTGACAGTTACATTATGGCTTTGGAAGGCTTGGAATATAACAAACAAATACATATATTACATTTGTGATCATTTTATGTTGAATTTGTCATTTTTCTAGCTGCAGCTGTCCTGCAGCACATACAATAGAAAGTAGTTAAGTAATGAATAAATAATTTTTAAAAATTACATTTCATTCATTTTATCATGTTACCATGTTTACCTTGGGTAAATGATGGAAATGATCTAAATATAACATCAAAAACCTTGCATAATCCTGCATAATGAAACTTATGTCAAATTATGTAAATAGGCTAAATAAATAGGATTCATTTAAACAAACAAATAAGCAAACAAAAATCATATTGATTAAATACTATGAAGTCTACTTGTTAATTTCAATATTCTATGACCTAAAATGGGTTTTAAACATTTGTACATCTCTAACGTTTTTCTTGTGTTGTTTAGATGCTGTCAATATGTTAATAATGCATGTTTCAATATCTCTGCATACAAATTAAAATGCATATTCTAGAACCACACTTAAACATCAAAAACCTATAAATTCTTATGAGGTCACGTTGACATACTTGGAAAAACCTGGTCTTATCAGAATCAAAGATGTTAGTCTTGATTTTTGGTAGATGAGAGAAACAAGACGCTTGGTTGCTGGGGATTACTCTAAGCTACTACAACAAAACAACCGTAACTCACATTCAAACATACACCGAATTCCCTTTCTTCCCTCTCTTTCCTCCTCTTCTCCTTCTAGTGTTCGATACGCTATAATTTCCAGCGACAAAGTGAATACCTGTAATTGTAAACATGAAATACATGCTAGCAGCTCTACTGTGAATTTGCATCATGTACTGGGATGTTAACAATGGCTATGCATAAAGGTCTGGCAGTGGGTGAAAAAAGGAAGTAGACATTCAGCAGTCTTGGGTTTTCAACAGATAAAGTTTTGCCGGATTGTAAGGCCGTGGATATTTTTTATATGACTCAGACAGGATGGTAATCTTTAGCTATGTGACAATCACAGCAGCGCGTCTGATTCATGCATCTGTGCTATTCATCTCTCTGCAGCCCCATTTGCATTGAAACTACTTTCTGACACAATGTACTCTTTTAAAATGACTCCAGAGAGAGAGATATGAATGGCGTGCTATCATTATAAAAGCTAGAACAGATATTACAGTCACAGCTGCATTTACCTCGACCGTCCCTCTAAAAATTGAAAGTGTGATGTTAGTGACACTGCAGTTGTAAAACCAGATGGTTCCAATAGTCTGATGCATGTAAAACATAACATCTAATGTGTGCATAAAAAGCCTATTTGAAACAGAATTTAAATCTCGCTTTACCATTAATCCCAAGTAGATTTGTTTACCTGTGTATTCAAATGTCTCATAGCCTGTGGACTTGCTAACTGTTGTGTTTGCTTATGCTACAGTGAAATGTAATGGTTTTATGACAACTTTTTTAGATCCATTCTGTTAATTATGACTCCGTAATCACATAGCCCACCTATGTTGCTTCATAAAATCATGTCCTGGAACAGTGGCCCTGTGTAGGGTATGCAGAAGCAGCGAGCGGAACTTTAGTAGCACATCAATTGTAATTAATCTCTATAGCATGTTTCCCAGAGGAATTGTTATCTAAGTTGTGTGTAAAAAAGCACTCATAAAATAACAAGGGCATTGGGTTATAATGTGCAACAGAAAAAAAAAGTGCTGCTGAAGCTTTCAAAACTTTATTAGTAATATTTTAGTCAAGGACCTTTTATGGCATATAAAGTGACCAAACATGAAGATGGTTTTAGAATGGAAATGTAGCTACTGTATAAAGATTTGCCAATTACAAAAATGTGTGGGAATTTGCATGACAGAAAAATTGGAAACTTTATGTAACCTGTTTTTATAAACATAACAATCTTGTTTGATTGATTGATTGATTGATATTTTTATACAGTATTTGAACAAATAGGCTGCATCTATTTGAAACAAAAATACAGTAAATTTACAGTAACATTGTGAAATGTATTTATTCCTGTGATCCTGCAACCATTACTCCAGTCTTCAGTGTCACATGATCCTTAATAATGATAATATGATGATTTGCTGCTTAAGAAATATGTCTTATTATTATCAATGGTGGAAACAGTTGTGCTGTTTCATATTTTGTTGAAATCGTTCTAAGGTTTGGGGTAAGAAAGATAAGCTATGAATTAATAATTTATTGATTATTAATTGTAAAATATATTGCAATACATACAAATACTATTTTAAATTGTGACATTTCACAATATTACTGATTTTTAATCAAATAAATGCAGCCTTGGCGATCATAAGAGACTTCTTAAAAAAAAAAAAAAATCCTAAATTTTGACTGGTAGTGTATTTGCATATTTCTTTCATAAGAAAAATGTGAGCCTGCTATAAATAGATAGATCAAACAAAATCAGCCACTCTAAAGTTTTAGTTGTTTTGATTTTTTTTTAATTTCTCATATTATATTAATTGTGACACTTGTTTAAATTATGAATGCATATACTGGCCACAAAAAAGTGCAACATTATCTGTGCGTGCGTACAGATTTTAATCAATAAAACTATCAGGTTTCATAAAGTGCACCAAGAATGAAGGTATTTTAAATAAATTATTGATAGAGTAATCAAACGCCCACTCTGTCTGTATAGCTTTGACACATATTATAGTAAACATTTTCAACAATTTGCCATTTCTCATTGTGCTCATTAGGAAGCACAATGAGAATACGTCTCTCATTCTTTATCAAGAGCAATGATGTCCAATACATTTCATTATAAAGTGAGTGAAAAACCTAAACGCGCACAGCTGAACGCAGCCAACACTACAAACAATGACAAACAACTAGCCTTGCATAATAAAGCCATTTGTACCCATAATACGACTCTAGACCACTTACCAATCTCAGCCTCTCTTCATGTTCACGGGCAGGAATAATCAGTACAAGATAAAGCAATAGTAATCTATCATCAGACTCCGAGGCTCTTGGATGTTCGGTGAGAAGGATGTAGGCTCGGTTAGTGCAATGCCATCCATCATCGCAAATGCTAACTAGGCAAGGGATTTTAACATGGAGATAATGCAGCCGGCAAATGAGACCTCAGTTTTGCGCAAGGGGGCCCTCTTACATTTTCAGTAACCAGGGGTGGAATGACCTTGTGCCAGGCTGCAACATAAGCTTCGTTCCCTGTTTGTGGAGTTAGTTCAGGCTCAAGGGACGAGGCGAGTGTTAATCAACAGATCATGATATTATGCAGAGGTGAATTAGAGCAGATCCGTAACTCTCTTTGGAAACAAACTCCAGCATGAACAGATTACATTTCCCTCATCCATATATGTTTTTCTTCCACAAGGTTAATGCGGATTCCGTAAATATGAAACAGAAGATGTGGCAGAGAAAGTAAAATAGCAATGATCTAAACTGAGCATTGGAGTCTTGGTTTCATTTTTTTATTTACATAATGTAGGTAGATTTTTGTCTTACCAGAAAATCCTTACAGCCAGAATTCTGAATTGCAAGATAAAGTCTGGTTCACTTCGAATCTTATTTTAGAGATTTGTTGACTGCTGATGCATTGACTGTCATGACTGACATTGAATGTTGTTATACATTTTTTTTTCTTCTTCAGTAAATATTTGTCCCCAGTGTGAATAGATTATTGGTTATTAGCATGCCTATTAATACAATATTGACTGTTTATTAGTGCTTATAAAGCACATATTCTGCATGACCATATTCTACATCCCTAATCTTACCCAAGAACTAAACTTAACAACAACCTTACTAAGTATTAATAAGTTGTAAATTAGTTTATTAATGTTAATGGTTTGTTAATGGCGAGAACTGGACCTTAAAATAAAGTGTGACTGAATAAATAATTGTGATAATACATTATTATAATGTTTTGTTTGTCAGCATTAGTTAATGTTTTTTGACTATGTGGAAAGACTCAAACCTGGTAAAACCATCATGGCCATGATACTTAATTCCTCAATAGCTAAACAGTGCATATATATATATATATATATATATATATATATATACTGTATATATATATATATATATATATATATATATATATATATATATATATATATAT
>NW_015542354.1:1004703-1010936 GCF_001515605.1 Sinocyclocheilus anshuiensis
TATATATATTCAAAGACTTACATTTAGTAAACCTTTTCTAATGTTCTTTTTATTCTAATGACAGTTTTTTTGGGCTAATGGGGATTATAAATGTAGAAAATACATAATATTTGTAATAATAATAATTGTTACAATTGTCTTTGAAATTGTATTTGTAAGTTAACAAACAAACATGAATATAATCTGAACAAACTGAAGTATATTTATAAATTAAGATTAGATTAAAATGACATTAGTCATACCTGATTCATTAACTAATATTATTGAATGAAACATTATAAATTGTCACCCTTTCTAGTGTTTGCATGTAATATTCACTTTTGGCGTGAAAGGGCTGACAAGTCTATAATCATTTGGGTCTTTTTTGCAAATCTTCATTACTTTTTGAAAGAAAAATTGTGAATCCCCCATCAGTAATAATGAATAAATAATTCACATTGTAATTACTTTTTGTTAACTGAAGGTTATATGTTTTTATTCTTTGCTGTGGAGATTAATTACTTTAGCGGTAAACATGCAAAAGTGAACAATAGGTCTTAAATATTTCCTGCTGCATGTGAATTTCTAGGAGTTTTGTTAAGGATATCTCTGTAACAGCCTCTCAAGGACAGAAGACCACTGCGAACACTTCACTGCAACCTGATCTATATTCTCAGCAAGGCTGATGCTATATAAAGAGAGCTAAGCGACAGGACAATGTAAGTTTACCTGCCCCAGTTTCTGTAATAAAAGTTCCTGAAACTTTGGCTCAGATAAGATGAGCGGAAGGGAACAAAAGATACTTGGGAATAAAGTATGTGTGAGCAAAGAACAAAGACTTTCAACATTTCAAGAAGCTATAAAGGCTTTCCAGTATAAATTATCATTTGCTTCTTACCAAGGATTTGTATCTTCCAGTTATGAAGCAGAAACCTTTTTTCCCCTTCTGACTGGTGAATTCAACCAGCAGTCATTCTACTAAACAAATATGACAAATAGTGGTAATTATCACCTTTATGTTTAGCTGTGCATTTCTATGTGTATTCACTGTTGTAGATGAAAAGCTAATTCAAACAAGCCACAGATTCGCTCACCCCAAAATCTCCAGGTGCTCAACATTACCTTCTCAGCTACATCCTAAAATTGCACAAATGCATTAAGACATACCTCAAAAGTTGCACTGCAACAAACCTCTCATTACACAGTGTGTAATGGAGTGAGAGTCCATCACCCACATTTAAAGGTTAATTTCCTGAAGAGTGTCTTGGAATAAAATGGGCTACCTGGGAATTACATTGAGAAGACCTGCAGGCAATAAAGCAGGGGAACCCTTTTGCAGATATTGCAGAGCATGCAGTTTTAGAATACAGTTTTTAATTATTTGAAAACATCAAAGCTAAGAGAGCAGCTTGATGTATTACTTAAATCTGAAAAAGTCTCACAGCTGCTTTATGGTCTAATGACAACCTAAATGCGTGTACACAGCAAAACCAAGGGTCGCTCTTCTCTGTCAGTGCTGCCTTCTCTCACAAAGCCTGTTGCTAAACAGAATTCTATTGCCTGTCACAGGTGAAGTGAAAGGCTATTGCTCCTTAATAAAGGATGGTCAGGAGGCAATCAAGGCTTACGGTCTGGAGCATTGTCTTCAAGCTAACCATAATTTGTTCATGCTGTCTTAATGCAGCATTCTGCCTTGTCCAAATTAGAAATAAACTGCCTTACCTATGGGATGCCAAAACATGGTGAAGACCAAGCAGATTGATTAACCACAATGAACACTGAAGCTAGGTAAAGGTCTGTTTAAATGACTATTGAACTCCCCTTACAGTGCCTTGGCATTTTCAACTAGCAAAGTGCAGAAAACTTTGCTTCAGCATGTTTTTGTCAACATTCTCTGTCACCACTTTCTGCTCTAACTTCCTGAAAGGCATTTATCTGCGATTGTGGTACACGTGTATGAAAGTGCAAAATCTCTGTCATGACAATTCTTTATGGTGGCCATAGGTCTATGGCCAAATGACTGTGCAAGACCCTCTCAGATGAGGTCACCAAAGGTGTGTCATAGATCTGCCGTGTTGGGGCGCAGATTGAGTTCCACTTCATTCCTCTTACACTTCGTGATAAAGGTGTTAACACTGCTGACACGCGCCAATAACTGCCTGCTAAAGGGTAAATTTCCCCAAAAATTCATTTTACAATTCTGCCTGATATTTTGAGTTGTGTACAGTGGCAACATGCACTTTAATGATGAAAGTAAAATATTTTCTTGTTCATCGCTTCATAGACACATATTCTAGATGTATAATTAAATAAGTGTAATCAAAAGTGTTCTTTTAAAGGTCTGAATTCTAGGTCTCCCTTGGTTGAAATTGATGAAAAGTGAAAATAAAGACATTTATAATGTTATAAAAGACTTCTGTTTTTGCTTGGTTTATTCACATATAAACATTGATCAATGCACATACATAGAGCAATGTTCTTACCTGACATGTGTAGCGAATCAGCTCATGGGGAAATATGAATAATTAATCATAACTAGTTACAAGAGTACCTGAGTTCTCTTTGGACTATGTCAAGTCCGTCTTGAGGGTTGTTCAGCCGCTGGATCAGAGTCCCTTGAAGTCTATTGATTTCCTCCTGTAACTCCATTCTGCTGGGGTCCTTGTGGGATACCGCCATGATCTGTTGCTTGAGATCATTTACCTCCTGTTTCAGACCCATGAGGTGTTAAATCAAATGACAAATGGTGTGTCTGATTGGTCCAGACGCTACACATGATAAGATAAAATATCTGCCTTTGTGTTTTGAAGATGAACCAATGTCTTGGGTTTGGGTTTGGAACAACATGAAGGTTAGTAAATGATGACAAAATGTTAATTTTTAGGTGAACTATCCCTTTAAAAGAACACATAGTTTGTGAATAAGATGCAGGTGAAATACCACAAGCTAAAAAACAAAAAAACAACAACAACAAAAAAAAAAACACTTTAGTTACCTGCATGCTTAATAACCAGCTCTTTTACCCCACTTGTACCTGCTTTGTGTAATTTAATATTAAGAGGGCTTTATTAGGGAAGCCTGTTAAGAGATTCAAAAAAAGCCTGACTGACTTTTGAACATTACATTTTAAAATTTTCACCAATACACTTTTATTCCTAACTGTGCTCAGGTGTAGCAGTCCAGAAATATTACTTTTAAGTGAATTGATTTTAAAAAATAATTAAAAAAAGCGAACATTCCTTGAAGAGAAACAGTCGATCAGTTGTGGTCACAACATTCATCTTTATCATAGCCTAGGAAGTGATGTCAGATCACACAGTGATTCTCTTTTACACAACAAAAAGCACCAAGTAAAAATAAAGTGAAAGTGCATGAGTTATTAAAATGAGGGCGTAAACATGAATGAAAGCAAAGACAACTGGTGATTTTAATTGCTTTCTTCTCTTCCAGCTTCAAACGAGCGATTGCTGGGGCTTTGATCTATTTCTCAGTACTATTTGAGTTCACGTCAGTAGTACAGTCATCGAGCTGGACACCAAATTTATTGCAATGAGAGAGGCAAATCCTGTTTTGTGTGAAAGTGAGCAAACTGTAAAGCACTCAAAAATCAACAAGCTCTTGTTCCATCAGAATATGACCTTGCTTTTATAAGTCGTGATAAATGGGTTCTGCTCTGCCTTGTAGGGACTATTAAATCTTGCCCTAACTACACATCACTTCTTGGCAACATTTACTTTGAGGCATATGTGCATGCACAGGAGAAATGTGTTTACTTTCTTCTGTGATTCACTTTGATTTCCAGAGAGACCTGGACAGAAAAAAACAAAAAAAACAATTAGACAAAAATATAAGAATAACAATTAAAATAAATAAATAAATAAATAAATAATAAAACAAAATTAATTACATTTGAACAGAAAAAAAGTATAGCCTAAAATCTGCATGTACATGAATACAGAATACTTATACAAAATCAACACACACACACACACACACACACACACACACACACACACACATTTTGATATTAGAATTAAACAATAATTACTTTAATCTCTCATATTAAGTACCAGATATTTATATACAAATCTGATACTTTTTTAATGTTACAGTATCATCTACACAGACGTCTAACACAGAATGTTTTTGGCACCACAGAGCCTCAGTGTTTACACTTTTTAGGTGAATCAGCCAACAAATGGCTTTCTTATTGTTGTCTCTGCACGTTGGGCTGGAATAGGACAGTGAATTTTATATATCTGAAAAAGTGTACACTTTAATAGATGCAGAATAGAGTAAGTATTCTGTCTTGATATGTCAAAATATCAAGGTGTACCAGAAAGTGTGGTGATTAAAGCAAAAATAAAACATGATGGTTTTTTAAAAGTAAGTCCATTTAAAGAACAAAAAGACTAATTAATTGCCATCTTGTCTTAGAGGACATGAAGTGTCCACACTGTGAATTATAGATGAGGCTGCACAAGCTATAGGCCTGAAGAGTAATGGGGGAGCTAATCAGTGAGGACAAATAAAAGAGAGGAGATAACTCTAATCACTAAAGGGACTGACACATGTCCAGCATTACATCCAATTTGTTCTGTCCCACATTCGGTCTCAACTAATAGTGCTGATTGTAACCTATTTGGCTGCTTGTGTTGTCTGGACATGCCAATGTTGTAGGCATGCTGCCACGAGACAGAGGACATAGTCTAGTTTGACAACTAGTGTTCCAATACCTCCTGGAGTGCCCATCGCTATGCTGTGAATAATGAATAGTCACACACTGAATCTGCACCCACAGAACTCTACAGAATGATCTGCAGATTTCCATAAAATTACACTTGGCTTGTTTATTAAATATTTTGGAAAATTTGATTATGATTTCAGCTGCCATTATGCAGTACTTTTAGCTTTTCAGCTGAATTTCATAGCTAAGAAATAAGAAAACTTTAATATGCTTTTTTTCAAGACATGATTATAGTTATTGTTTTCTTGCTGCATACTGTTTTTTATTTTTACATTAACATATTTACACAGAGTTAAAGGTGTTGGTCTAGTGATGGGAATGTTAATTTGCTGAGGACATCTCATTCACAGCACTTCCATGTTTAGTGGTTTTATGCTTCAACATTGTTCACTTGATAAACAGCTGTATATGCACAGCATGGTGTCTACTCTCAGTTCTTTCCTGAATAATGGTATAAAAGGGAAAACAACTACAAAAGAAAATATTAAAAGAACAAATTATTCAGTGGAGATTTTTTTTACTATTTAATATTAACTTTTAATAATATACACTATACACTGTTAAAATATATTTTTATTCAGCAGAGATGCAGTAAATTGATGAAAAGTGAAAATAAAGACATTTATAACGTTATAAAAGACTTCTGTTTCAAATAATCCTGAAAGGAGAAACCATGTGCCTATAGTGCTGGGGTCACCAGATTCGGTCCTGGAGGGCTGGTATCTTGCAGAGTTTAGCTCCAACCCAAATTAAACACACCTGAACCAGCTAACCAATGTCTTACTAGGTATACTTGAAACTTCCAGGCAGGTGTGTTGAGGCAAGTTGGAGCTAAACTCTGCAGGACACCGGCCCTCCAGGATCAAGCTTGTTGACCCCTGATATAGTGTATATGGAGAAGAGGAGGGGTCCAAGAACTGATCCCTGGGGAACCCCAGTGACCAGCTGATGTGCTTTGGATACTTCCCCTCCCCCAGGCCACCCTGAAAGACCTACCAGTGAGATAGGATTCAAACCAGCCAAGTGGAATCCCTGTGATGCCCAATGATGAAAGGGTGGACAGAAGAATCTGATGATTCACAGTATCTAAGGCGGCAGATTGATCCAGCAGAATAATAACTGAGAACCAAATCAGCATATGTATTATCAGTGTTGGGGTTAATTCATTACAAGTAATGTGAGTTACGTAATCAGATTACTTTTTTCAAGTAACTAGTAAAGTAACGCATTACTTTTTTAATTTACAAGAAAATATCTGAGTTACTTTTTCAAAAAAGTAATGCCAGTTACTTTGTTTTTCCATTTATTGACTGACAAGTCTCCTGTCCCCATATTGGGAGAAATCAGAAGTACAGAGGAGCTGTGTGCGCTGTGTGAACATGATGTAGTTCTAGACTAAATGTGAATGTGCATTAATTCATCCCACTCGCAAAAAACAGATTTAGTATTCATCAAAATGAATTAAAACAGTGAAATGCAAACTCAGAATATGACGCAAACCTGCAAT
>NW_015542354.1:1010979-1023088 GCF_001515605.1 Sinocyclocheilus anshuiensis
TCTCCTGTCCCCATATTGGGAGAAATCGGGAGTACAGAGGCGTTGTGTGCGCTGTGTGAACATGATGTTATTGTAGTTCTAGACTAAATGTGAATGTGCATTAATTCATCCCACTCACAAAAAAACAGTGAAACGCAAACTCAGAATATGATGCAAACCTGCAATAATTAAATATGTTAAATAACACAACTGTATCTAATCCCATTTTATTAACCAATGTCTTTGCTGCTGACCTTTGATGATCCAGTTCAACCATACTAATAAACAAAAATGACTTTAGATAAACTAACAATTGTGTTTTGTTTTTTTGTTGCTGAAGAGTGTTTCTTCTCCTGCCTTCTACTGTACAGACGTGAATTTACTTTTGCTTCAGCCTGAGGTTTATTCATTACACTTTTTGGTGTGAAAGGGCTTTTATATTTGCTATAAATAGAACTTCTTATATTAAAAACAATCAAGCCCTGCTTATATTTAAAAAGTAAGGCAAAGTAACGCAAAAGTAATATAACGCATTACTTTCTATAAAAAGTAACTAAGTAACGTAATTAGTTACTTTTTTAGGGAGTAACGCAATATTGCAATGCATTACTTTTAAAAGTAACTTTCCCCAACACTGTGTATTATTATCAATACATATAATATTCTCAGATAACAATTTCTTACAATACTAGGCAAAATATGTTAAAAAGTCAAGAAAATAACTTATTATGAGGTGCCAGTTTAGTATGAAGTACAGTGGAGCTGCTGAACCTCAACTTGAACTCTACAACTCCCCTGGTATTATGTTTATTTTTTTCTTTTCTTTTCTTTTTGCAGTCACAAACATTGTGTAACACTGTATATAAAAATCTATTTATTTAAACACTCGGCATTTATGAATGTTTTGTGAATTAATAATATTTGAAGGTACATTTTTAGGTAAAAGTAAGGTAGAAAAATGGCAAGATTAGATAATTTAATAACTAGTCACAGAATGGATTTTAGTAAACTTTAACCCACTAAAGATTATGTGTCCCTGCTAGCATTTAACAAAACCTAGTAGAGCGCAAAGTGCACACTACAATGCACCTCCCGCCCCCACTGGCGAGGCTTTGGCTTATTATTGTGTTCTTGGCAAGTCTAAACCGACAGTGAATGTCCTGAAGCATATACTAGTGTAGTGTGTGGCAGGTGATGACAAAAACCGTCACAGAACATTACAAACCCATCACATTCTCACTATGCCTCATTGGCTTGCCGCTGTGCACTCTTGAACCCTCTAACTGTTGATGTGTTATGAGAGCGTTAGAGAAGTTTGATTTACCTCTCATGCTTCAAGCACCAAATACTATTGTTTAATCCTTTGCCCTCTTCCTCCCTCTGAAATTGTCTCTCACCTTCTTTGACTTCCTTAATTCAATTGACCAGAAACATAATCTCAGAGGAGATTCCTTTGCTTCTGGAATGGAAAGGGTATAAAAAAGTGTTATGAGTTTAAGAATAGCATGACACACCTAACTAATCCCCAACTAAATGTAGATTCATAACAAGCACTGATCATATTTTATAGAAATGTAGAGAGCTCATGCTGAATTTTCATCATGGTTAAAATATATATATATATTTTATTATTATTATTATTATTTATTTATTATTATAAAACCGAACAGAAAAGACAGAAAAGTCTCTAAATCTGCAGACAAAGTCAGTGGATGGGGCCTATGGTGTAGAACTACTCATCACGAAAAAAGACTAGCAACAAATCTAGTGACTTTTTAAACAAACTTTAGCTACTTTCCGAGATTTGCCAGTACTGCTCTAAAAATGTGAGGCATGAGGTTTTGCTTTCACAGCATAGGCACATCTTTCTCTGTGTCAGTTCTGTTCAGTGAGTGGCTAAGTAAAGCAGCGCATTCAGTTGAGGCTGTGCAGTCAGAGAACAAATAATAAAAAAAAACTTCTGATTCTAATTGCTTCTAATTTTTTTCGATGAGTCATAATTTTACATGTATAAATAGCCCAAATCACAGTACAATCATTATCTTAACTTATGTGTTGGTGATTTTGCCAGACAATGGCAAAATGGGGGTTGGGGGGGGTTGGGGGTTTGTGGGCCCCAAACGCGGTTTCTAAACCCGGGGGTTAGAAAGTCCTACACTGGGCTTTGCAACGTCCAGCTTTATGATAAATATTTACACCTGTTGCACCAAGTAAAACTATGACCAGGCGCAACTACGCCCAGCGTAGACGGTGCGCATCCACGCCAACACATTCTCCCGCAGTGACAGCTGAGACGACATTCATGTTGCAATGGCTACAACTACAAATAATAACCGAATTGCTCAAGACATAATAACAAGTGAAGCCACCGCGCCATGATTTAATTGAGTTAAACAGTTTATCTACTCTCAGATAAAACATTTCCTAACAATTCTGTGTTTTTATATCTGAAGTCTCCCTGCACATTCCTACGAGAGATTTCTTCACAAAAAAAAAAAAAAAAAAAGAATGCGACAGGTTAAGTAAAATATATTGAATCTAATACAACGTTTCTGTTTAGAGTTATTTATTTTCTAGCTGACTATGGAGTTTATGTACAATGAATGTCTTTCCTTTCCTCATGTATTTCTGTGGCTGAAAAAAACACATTTATAGTTTGCATTTTGTAATCAAATTTACAGAATTTGAAATCTGATACTTCATTTCTGATTAAAAGTAACAAAGCACAAAACTGTGATTATTGGATGGTGCGCTAAATAGCCTAATGAATGGACTTAAAGACGTGAAATATTTCCAAGCATTTATACAAAGCAAGATGACGAATGGTACATTTTTTTTTATAATCCCAGATCATAATATTTCACTACATAGTTACATACAGAACATTTTTTGTTAGGTAAATTGCTGTCGGCAGTAGCTACACCGAGCTTTGCGATTGATATCGCATATCCTGCCTGAAAAGACCATTAACATTACTACAATTCACATCTGCAGTAATAATTAACAGACAGGAATCCTAAAAACTAATAATGTACGAGCAAATCATGACTTTTCACTTTATACCTACCTTTGACTACGCATAAGATTTAGTCTCAGACATAGCACTATGCATAGAGGGTGCAACAGATATTAAATCTACGCACGACTTAAAGTATATTTTACGTACAGCCTAATCTTACAACCGGGTGTACGCCAAGCTGGTGCAACCGGCCCCTGGGCTTTAGCTACTTTCAATTGAAAATAGTTGGCAATAGTGGCTTAGTCTCTTAGTGGCTGACATTTGTTTACACCAGACACAAGCGCCATGTTGTGTTGTGTCAAAAACAAACAGAACCCCTTGTAATCACTGATGCTTTGTACCCTGGATATAGTATACAAGCTTAATTTCTGACGTACTTCACATGCTTGAGCTACTCTCATCAACAGGATAATTGGAAAAGTAAAAGAATGTTCACATATTAAAAGCATATTAGCATATTAAAAATAAATAAATAAATAAAAAACGTACATGTCATGACCTGATTCCCTGACCTATGGAAAATTATTGACATAGTGACACTGTACAAATACGAATTCAGTACATATTCAATTCACAACTGATATGTGTGACAGCCAATATGTGTTTGTGCAATGCCATAATATGTTAATACTATACATTAGACTTGTCCAGTTGTATTTGGAGAATGAAACTGATCTTGTGTGCTCTGAATATATATATATATATAATATATATATATATATATATATATATATATAAACAGTATTTATATGGCTTCTCTCTTTTACTGTCCAAATAAAGTTGTCAGCATTTCTCTGTGCAGTCCTCAGAGGGCAAGATTTACAGAATAATCCACTTTACTCCAGATATCCTTATCGTCCTTCCAATGCTTCCTAGGCTCAAGGCTTCCCCTTCTTCCACAGAGCTTAGAAAAGAGTGAGTGTTGAAGAGATTGTGAGGAGAGCTGGTCAAAACTAAATAAATTTAAATAAAATATCTGTCAGCATTTTTGTCAATTGTTTTTCATGAGAAAGGAGGATATGTAGAGCAAAAATAAATGTAGTCCTATATGAATTTCTGTTCTAGTGGGAGAAAATGAATGTGCTCTTCTTCAGCAAATATTGGGGATTTAGAGACTTTATGATTTGACTTTATCCATGTTCTGTTGAGAAAATAAAACAAGTAGATAGACAGAATTCTTTTAACAAAGATTGCGATCTTTGTTTTACACCTCAACATGTTACATTAAAGAGATAGTTCAACTAAAAATGAAAATTCTGTCATTTGTTATTCACCCTAATGTCGTTCCGACCATGTAAGACCTTCGTTCATCTTCAGAACACAAATTAAGATATTTTTGATGAAATCTGAGAGCTTTCTGACCCTCCATTTTTGTAGCTCCTAAAAATTAAGGTTGAACCACTGATGGCAAATGGACTATTTTAATGATGTCCTTACTACCTTTCTGGCCCTTGAACATGATAGTTGCTGTCTATGCAGGGTCAGAAAGCTCTCGGATTTCATCAAAAATATCTTACTTTGTGTTCTGAAGATGAACGAAGGTCCTACGGGTTGGGAACAACATGAGGATGAGTAATTAATGACAATTTTTATTGTCCCTTTTTAACAGAATTTTAACTGTCCCTTTAAGTCATTATAGCCTGATGTTGCTGTCATTTTAAAACCCTCTGAAGTCATAAATCACCAAATCAATAAACTATTCAGAAAATAATTTTTCAATGCTATTTCTTCAATGTTTTTTTTTTCTTTCAGTGCTATTAAAAAATAGACCCTGCCCCTGCCCATTTAATCACCAATGCTAAAGTGCCCTTTCAGTCCAATGTAGGTGCCCCCTTTTGGCAGCACACAGAAGACAAACAGCATATTAGCAGGTGGTCATAATGCTTTGGCTTGTCAGTGTATGTATAAGAGAGAAAGATATTTTTTAAGTAAATCTTAGGTACTAAAATTAGAGAGAATTAGTCATACTAAAGGTCAGTTCTAGTCAGCACAAGGTGATTTCAGCGAGCACCAGTAAGAGACCTAGTGCAGTCAGCTTATTTATTATATTGGCATTCAGAATGAAGCCTAGGCTTAGAGCGGGCTGTAAATACTGTATAACACAAGTGCCGATTCTGCAGCTCTGCCACAGTGAGTAGGCAAGCAGGAATGAAGCTTACAGCTGTCTGACACAAGTTCAATTTCGCACCAGTCAAAGATGATGTTGGCAAAAACACTCACGGAACCTGAAAAGTAAACAGAGTTAGAGCTGAAGTAGACCTGCAAACAAAGTGCGACAGCCTCGGATTATTGCTTACAAAGGGAAAAAAGGGTTGTGTGAAGCTAGATCTTACCACAGAGTACAGCTCATCTTTTCCCATAAGCAGCACTTATTAGATTTGACAATAAGAACCTTCACAACACTTATTTTTATTTCATGGCATCTCTGCAAATGTATACAAACATTCTGTGAAAATCTAGGTTAGGCATTTCACAAAAATACACTATCAACCAAATTCTGTGTCTGTAGCTTTGTAGTATGATGGGGCTAGTACTGATGTAGCGGCGTAATCTCAGCACAAATTGCCAACTAACAGCTTGCCTCCATAAGATTGCTGTACGAAAACATAAACAATTTTGAAATTTATTGTTTTAAAACCATACAAAATAAGCTGGTGTTGGCAAAAATGAATGCGGAGTGCTGAAGCCAGCTGCCAACATACATTATATTAGCCTCCTGTAATCCCATTATTGACAAAACAGTCCTATTCTCATAAATGAGGACTTGCTTTTCTATGGTTCTTCAGAGGGGGGCCTGGGTTTACATTGCACAGGTTTTCTATGCAGACTTTCCCATGCCAGATTTCTAATTGATCTTGTTCTACATTACAAACGAGTCATCCATATTAGTGTTGGCCCTTTCTGAAAGAGAACAACACCCCCTTCTCTTATCCCCATGTTGCAGGCGTTCATTAGCATTGAACAGAGACTGCATCCTGGCATCCATGGACAGCACTGCCATGCAAATGGGTATGAATAGTTAATGTGTCATGGAAAGTCCTTGTTTGCCTTTTGGTTGGTTGGTTTTGTTTTGAGATTTTGGAAGGGAGAACATGCTGAAAACATGGTGAATTCCTCTGGTTTCTACTTTTACACGCTTTTGACCAACTGCAGCATATCCAATACAATTAATGGATGGCTGCATGTTTGTGTGGAGATAGCTGTGTGTGTGTTCTGGTATGTTTTCTGTGATAAAACTGGTATTTGTGTATGGAAAGGCACTTTTTTCTGAGCTACTACACTACCTTAAATGTGATAAATTTCTATATTTGTGTGAATAAGTTAGTAAATCATTCCTTTATGTATGTTCATTACAGTTTATCCTCTTTAAAGTAGTAAAAAATATACCTTTCCTGTAGTGCTTTAGCATTCCTGTAGCTTAAAGGGATAGTTCACCCCAAAATGAAAATGTTGTTAAAAACCCGTAAGACCTTCATTCATCTTCGGAACACAAATTAAGATATTTTTTTGCATAGACAGCAATGCAACTGACATGTTTAAGGCCCAGAAAGGTAGTAAGGACATCGTTAAAATAGTCCATGTGACATCAGTGGTTCAACCGTAATTTTATGAAGCTACGAGAATACTAAAACAAAAAATAACAATGTTATGTCATGCCTTGAAAGTGTCAGTTGCGTTGCTGTCTTTGCAGAGTCAGAAAGCTCTCAGATTTCATCAAACATATCTTTGTGTTCCGAAGATGAACGAAGGTCTTATAGGTTTGGAACGACATGAGGGTGAGTAATTAATGAGATAATTTACATTTTTTTAGTGAACTATCCCTTTAAATAGTAGTGCGTGCATCTTGAATGCAATGTAAGTTGCTTTAGATAAAATTTCCAGGAAATGTGACATTTTGATGTAATGAAAACTGTTTTGCATGAAAGTGATTTCTAAATGCGTAAATATGATGTAAAAATGAAAATTGAGTCATTCAGTCACCATTATATTGTTCCAAACCTGCATGACTTTCTATTTTCTGTGGAACAAAAGGAGCAATTTTGAGGAATGAAAGGCAATATGGGATAAGATGCCCTCTGAAGACTTTTTCTTTTGAACAGAAATAAAACTTTTGTCATTGATAAAAGTCATATTTGAATTTGTTTTCAGCTGTATATTAAGAAAATAAATACATTTTAAAATTAATACAAATTTTGTATTTCACACACACACACACACACACACACACACACACACACACACATATATATATATTTTGTGACGAGCGTCCCGGCTCCACATCAGCGTTGCCCTGGAAACTAACGAGGTGCACCTGCTCACGAGCACTAAGGGCTGATCGGCCACACCTGGGGCTCGTCAACCCGCCGGCAGATAAGCAGCGTGCTCACCGATGAAGGGGAAGAAGCCTCTCCATGAGACAGTGAACTAACACTCTCTCTATTCCGTTCCAGAAAGCACTGAGTGACCGACCAGCCCCGCCACGAGCACGGCACGGATTCACCCGCACCTGGACACGACCGAGAGGACCTCAGCGAGCTATAGCCCCATCACCATTCAAGTAGTCACCCGCACCTGGACACGACCGAGAGGACCTCAGCGAGCTACAGCCCCATCACCATTCACGTAGTCACTTGTCATTTAATAAATCCACCCTCCGGGGCCTTACACCAAGCTCTCCTTGTTGCGTGATCCTTCCACCCCACCACACTGGTGGAGAATGCAGGCAAGTTAGTGGAAGGAACACTGCAGCTTACGGAGGTCAGCATCCGCCAGCAACAAATTACGGAACATCTTGCTGCCCGACAGGGTCAGACCGAGCAGGAGCTCGACGCACTGCGCACGCCACAGCACGACGCTTTCCGTTACCTGACCCCCGGGTACAAGTGACACAGCTCTTGCCAAAAATGACGGCTCATGATGATGTGGAAGCTTTTCTACAGAAGTTTGAAAACACGGCGACCCAGGAGGGCTGGGGGAGGGAAGACTGGGCATGGCTGCTGGCGCCCCTTCTCACGGGTGAGGCGGAACGAGCCTACTTCGCCCTACCATCCTCGATGGCAGACAACTACAGTGAGCTCAAAAAGGAGATCCTGGCCCGCCTGGGGCTTTCTTCAGTCTGTGTGGCCCAGTACTTCCACGACTGGGAGTACAAACCCTGCCTCCCCACCCGAGCCCAAGCTGCCGAATTGTTCTGCCTCGCTCAACATTGGTTATTGCCCAACACCGGGATGCGGGGGAGCGAGCGCTGCCGTTTCCCCGGAGGGTGGTCCAGGAGCGACGCACGCCGAAGGGCACCCCGCGACCAGTAGTACCGGCCCTGAGAGTGACTATCTCGGCTGGCCCTGGGACTTGGCCGGTGGAAGTGGGGTTAGTGAAGGATCTGCCGGTCCCTGTCCTTCTCCGGAGGGATTGGCCAGGCTCTTGCCAAAAATGACGGCTCATGATGATGTGGAAGCTTTTCTACAGAAGTTTGAAAACACGGCGACCCAGGAGGGCTGGGGGAGGGAAGACTGGGCATGGCTGCTGGCGCCCCTTCTCACGGGTGAGGCGCAATGAGCCATCCTCGATGGCGGACAACTACAGGGAGCTCAAAAAGGAGATCCTGGCCCGCCTGGGGCTTTCTTCGGTCTGTGCGGCCCAGTACTTCCACGACTGGGAGTACAAACCCTGCCTCCCCACCCGAGCCCAAGCTGCCGAATTGTTCTGCCTCGCTCAACATTGGTTATTGGATGGAGATCCCACAGCAGCCCAGGTAACGGAGCGCGTCATTATTGACTGGTTCCTCCGGGCTCTTCCGAGGACCCACTGCCAGGTGGTTAGAATGCGGAACCCCGCCACAATTGCCGAGCTCGTCGAGGCCGTGGAGCTGGCGGATGCGGCCCAACACCGGGATGCGGGGGAGCGAGCGCTGCCGTTTCCCCGGAGGGTGGTCCAGGAGCGACGCACGCCGAAGGGCACCCCGCGACCAGTAGTACCGGCCCTGAGAGTGACTATCTCGGCTGGCCCTGGGACTTGGCCGGTGGAAGTGGGGTTAGTGAAGGATCTGCCGGTCCCCGTCCTTCTCGGGAGGGATTGGCCAGGGCTGGACTGCCTGCTTGTCACCGCTGTAGAGCCTGTCAGCACCAGAAGGAGCCGCCGTGGGAAAAGGCCGGTGAGAAGAGCCCGTCAACGTCCCGTCTGGCTCGCCTCGGGCAGCGGGAGAGATGGTGAGTCCCCTCAACATAATTCTAACCTCTTCCTTGACCTATCTCAGCAGGTGACAGGAGGCGGTTCGTTCGCCAAGGAACAGCGCGAGGACGACCGTCTAAAGCACTGCTGGACGCAAGTGTGCATGTTAGTGGGAAAGGAGACGCAATCGAGGCCCCATCCTCTCCCGCATTTCATTGTCCAAAACGGCCTGCTCTACTGTGTAGCGCGGCGAAGGGGGGAGGACAAGACCCTGTTGGTGGTGCCGTGGACGAAGACGGAGACGGTGCTGGAGTTGGCACACTCGCACCCGCTTGCCGGCCACCTTGGAGCGGCCAACACCACCCAACGGGTCCGTGACCGCTTCCACTGGCCGGGACTGGAGGCCGAAGTTAAACGTTTCTGTCAGTCCTGCGCGACCTGCCAGAAAACGTCCCAGCGGACGCCTCCCCCTAGCCCGCTGGCCGAAGTTAAATGTTTCTGTCAGTCCTGCTCTACCTGCCAGAAAACGTCCCCGAGGACGCCTCCCCCTAGCCCGCTGATTCCCTTACCCATCATCGAGGTGCCCTTCGAGCGCATCGGGATGGATATCGTGGGGTCGTTGCCTAAGTCTGCCCGGGGTCACGAACACATACTGGTCATTGTCGACTATGCCACCCGATACCCAGAAGCAGTGCCCCTTCGAAAGGCCACCGCCACGTCCATCGCCCACGAGCTCTTCCTGCTCTGTAGCCGGGTGGGCATCCCCGCAGAGATACTGACCGACCAGGGGACCCCCTTCATGTCCCGGCTAATGGCGGACCTGTGCACTCTGCTCAAGGTGAAGCAACTGAGGACCTCTGTATACCACCCCCAAATTGACGGCCTAGTTGAAGCTGCCATATGTCCTGTTCGGTATACGGGAGGTACCTCAGGCCTCGACTGGCTTCACCCCTTTCGAGCTGCTATTCGGACGCCAGCCCCGGGGGCTGCTGGATGTGGCAAGAGAAGCGTGGGAGCAACAGCCCGCGCCCCACCGCTCCGTGATCTAATATGTGAAAGAAATGAGGGAACGAATCGACCGGGTCATGCCGTTAGTCCGGGAGCACCTCACCAAGGCTCAGCAGGTGCAGCAGCGACATTACAACCGAGCCGCCCAGCCTCGAGAATTCCAGCCGGGGGACCGAGTGACGGTCCTTGTCCCCAATTCGACCTGCAAGTTCCTGGCCAGCTGGCAAGGCCCGTATACCGTCACGGAGAAAATCGGTCCCATCACTTACTTTATCCGCCAGCCGGGACGGCAGAAGGCAGACCAGCTATATCACATTAACCTGCTGAAGAAATGGGTGGGGACAAGGGACCAGCTCACCGCCCTCGCCACAGTGGAGACGGTGGTCGTGGATGTCAACCTCATTGCAAAGACCGCTCGATCTTGCAGGTTTGCATTGCACAACATCAGAAAGATCAGGCCCTTTCTAACGGAGCATGCTGCACAACTTCTTGTCCAGGCCCTTGTCATCTCTAGGCTGGACTACTGCAATGCTCTTCTGGCTGGACTTCCATCAAGAACAATCAAACCTCTACAAATGATTCAGAATGCAGCGGTACGACTGGTCTTCAACGAGCCCAAAAGAGCCCATGTTACACCTCTCTTTATCTCCTTGCACTGGCTACCGGTTGCGGCTCGAATCAAGTTCAAGACATTGATGCTTGCATATAGAACAGCCACAGACTCAGCACCCGCCTACTTCCACTCACTACTACGAATCTACATATGCCGCGGGTGGATGAGCTCCTGGATCGCCTGGGAAGGGCCTGGTACATCTCCACACTTGACCTCACAAAAGGGTACTGGCAGGTGCCTCTCTCCGAAACTGCCAAGCCCAAAACAGCCTTCAGCACCCCCCCAGTGGACACTGGCAATACCGGACCCTTCCCTTCGGGCTGCACGGGGCTCCCGCCACGTTCCAGCGCATGATGGACATCTCTCTCTGAAACTGCCAAACCCAAAACAGCCTTCAGCACCCCCCCCAGTGGACACTGGCAATACCGGACCCTTCCCTTTGGGCTGCACGGGGCTCCCGCCACGTTCCAGCGCATGATGGACATCTTGCTGCGGCCCCACCAGTCCTACGCAGCGGCATATCTGGATGACGTGGTAATCCACTCAGAGCGTTGGGAAGACCACCTAGACCGTCTGCGGAGGGTGCTGATGGAGCCACGCAGGGCTGGGTTCACCGCCAACCCCCGCAAATGTCACCTGGGCCTGTTTGAGGCAAAGTACCTCGGCTTCCAGGTCGGACGGGGCCTCGTCAAGCCCCAGGAAAAAAAAGTGGAAGCAGTCCGATCCGCCCCAAAACCCAGCACAAAGTCCCAGGTACGAGCCTTCTTGGGGTTGCTGTTTCATCCCGAACTTCACTTCCTTAGCCACCACCCTGAGAGACCTGACCAGGAAGGGGCAGCCACAGAGAAGGTGTGCTGGACACCCGAGGCGGAGGAGGCCTTCCGGAGGGTAAAAACAGCGCTCACCTCGGAGCCGGTTCAGCGAGCATCCAGTCCTTTATATCAGCAGGAAGCTGACCCCGGCCGAGAGGAACTACGCCGCGGTGGAAAAGGAGGCCCTGGCCGTCAAGTGGGCAGTCCAGGAGCTGCGCTACTACCTCCTTGGCCGGAAGTTCACCCTGGTCACGGACCACGCACCCCTTCAGTGGATGGCCCGCGCCAAGGATACCAATGCCAAGGTGACCCGATGGTTCCTCGCGCTCCAGGCCTTCCACTTCGTGGTGCGTCATCGGGCGGGAGCCTCGAACGCCAACGTTGACGGCCTCTCTCGGATCTGGGCAGCTTTCGCAGGTCTGTCAGGGGTCACTCCCACCCACCCCCTATTTCTCCCCTACTGTCTCATATCATCAACAGGACCAGGACGACGCTTGGGGGGGGGGGGCG
>NW_015542354.1:1023104-1052987 GCF_001515605.1 Sinocyclocheilus anshuiensis
CCGTGGAGAAGGAAGCGCTGGCCATCAAGTGGGCAGTCCTGGAGCTGCGCCACTACCTCCTGGGCCATAAGTTCACTCTCGTTACGGACCACGCGCCCCTCCAGTGGATGGCCCGGGCCAAAGACACGAACGCCAGTGTGACGCGGTAGTTCCTTGCGCTCCAGGACTTCCACTTCCTAGTGCAACATCGGGCCGGAGTGGCCAACTCCAACGCCGACGGCCTCTCCCGAATTTGGTCAGCTTTTGCAGGTCTGTCGGGCATCACTCCCCACCCACCCCTTGTGTCTCCACTACTAACACCATTTTTTTCGGCTAGACCCAGGACAATGCTTGGGGGGGGTGTGGGGGTGACAAGCGTCCCGGCTCCACATCAGCGTTGCCCTGGAAACTCACGAGGTGTTACTATTGAGCATTAAATGCACACTGAAAGTCAGATTTGGAACAGCATGAGGCTGAGTAAATAATGGCAGAGTTGTCATTTTTGTGTAAACTATTCCTTAAAGTGTGCATGGTATCATGCTGAAAATGGGACTTTAATACATCTTGTCAAATGTACAGTTCCTGCATAAAGAAATGAAAACAATACCCCATTTTTTTTAAATGCAATACAACATAAACCAGCACACTAACAAAACAACAGGATGTTGAGAGTGTTTGAGGGATGGTGAGACAGAGCAATGCTGCATATTTTTGATGATTTGTTGAATACTGAAGAAGAGGGCTGCCTGTGGCACAACTCTCCACAAGGAGCTGGAGCAGAGAGAGAATGCTATGCAGATGATTCCAACCGGATCCTCATGCACTGATTTGACAGCTTGAAAAGAGGCAGAAGCTGATAGAGACGGAAGGGTGAAAATGAGGAAGCAACCTTTGAATAAGATGTGGGTAAGAAGTGGTTAACAGATTAGTAGGCCACACTTTGTATTGCAGTGGTTGTGCTATAGTTTAATTACATGACTGAGTAATAAGTATGAACAACATATTTTAAAAGTAATTATTGTGGAAGAGCTTGGAATTACTTAATTGGTTATTGCAGTAAAAGCAATCTGTAATGTATGTAACATGGACACTGTAATGCATTGCCATTTAGTGACAGAACAAAGTACACTAAAAAGTGTGCTGTTTTGCCTTTCTTTTCATGTGTGACAGCTTTGAAAACAACGTAAGCTAAACAATGGTGAAAACTATGACAGATTGTATATGCTGGGTTTCCGCTGCAGATGTAGGGTATTTTTTGAGCTATTTATGGAAATTGTGTGTTTTGTCAAGAATATTTCCACGACTTTGTTATTGTTCTGGTTATAAAATTGTTAGTGTGTGAGAGACTGTGCATGATGGCATACAGAAGACAACAAATAGTTTCCAGCGAAATTCACATCCCATGTTGTCATCTCTATGTGGCAGCCTATTTTACCTGACAAACAAAGGCATTCAACCTTCAACAATATGCATGTGTCAAATCTTTAACAATAGCACTCAACATTACCTAGAATACTACTTATGCACATTTAACAGTTTTCAGTTCCTAAACAGCAAGCAAACGAGACTTTAAAAAGAAAATCAGCATTCTGACATTTTCCCTGAACCTTTGTGTATTTTAAGACACCAACAGTGTCAGAGGATTTAAGGGAAAACATTCTCATACTCCCTTTCAAATTCATTCTAAATCTTTTAAATTGTAGCCTCAACTCCTTTTACTTTCCGCTTAACTACAGCTATCCCATCTTAACCTTATCCACCCTCCAATGTCAGCTTTAAAGAAACCATTTATTTTCTCCCTAGCATCAAACTACTGTTCCGTTCCCATCAATACTGAGAATAACATCCTTTTTCATAAACATTACGCTTAAATATGTAGAACATTCTATTCTAAACTCTACCCACTATCTAGATTTACACATTTAATCAATTTATGCACTCCTTTGGAATCAAACCAATAACCTTGGAGTTGCTACATGAACACTTCGGCCATCCATGTTCCGCAACTGTTCACGTGATGTTATTTTGACGTAAAGGATCCATGTGCAGCCATTTTTTTCCCCGTCCGCTCAGCTGTGTGAAGGTGAATGTTGAGACACAGAATAGTCCACTAGGTGGTACTGCGTATGTATCAAACTCATCCATCAATGCTTCTCCACGATTGAGCATACTTGTGTAGACAGCTGTGCGGGAAGTGAAGTATATTTGAAGCAACTTTCAGCCCCAAACAGATACATTTAACGGTAAAACCCAAAAGAACAACTAACATTGAACACTCGATCATTCAAATAATGATCACTTAGCTTGCCCTTCAGGCCACAACCTATCTTTCTTTTAAATTCAGAAGTGGTGGACTCTCTCCAGTTGTTACCGCTTGTACGGACATACTGCCACTACCAGCTTGGTGTTAGAGGAGTGTTTATACAAACAGAGCACTGGCAGGCTGCTAATGACTTCAGGGACTTTGGGCCTACACTTTGATAGTGAATCTGGACACTTAAGGCTTGAAATGCCAAGAATGTTTCGAGCACCTCTTGGCCAAAGTTGTCACAGTAACCAAGTCTCATTATGTCTTCAGTGTAAACTTTCATTGGCGGATGTAAAACGGCATTCCCATCTTCTATGGTCCCACAGTTCATTCAGAATCAATTTCTTATCTGTCTGTAGACGGTCTTTTCTGTTTTCTTTGTGTCCAAGCTTAGAATAATTCAGAACCATTATATTTGATACAAGAAACAGTCCACTGCACAATGTTCTATTATTTATTGACCCACATGCCATTTTAAATGTTTTTTGTGCAATTACAATGAGTAGTGACAGGAGCTTTTAAGCTTCAAAATGGACACAAAAGCATAAAATTATCAAGCATCACTCTGGTCAGTTTTAAACAGAGCTTTATCCTACTGTAAACTGCCAAAAGGCATTAATGAGAAAAGGACTGCCTGTGGACTGAGACGATCTAAGCCTGGTTCAAGCTGCTGACCTTTAACAGTGGAAGCTATCCAATGATCTGCAGTCCCTGACCTCATTGAATTTTACACAAAAAAAAAAAAAAAAAAAAAAAAAAATTTTGCGGTATCAATCTGTTTGTTGTCTGCAACAATCATTAGGTGGGTGGGACATGTCAAAATAACATCCAGATGATAAGTTCTTTAGCAATTTGAACAAAAGTAGCTCTACGTTAGTTCCCCTTTAGGAACTCGAGCTGCGTCGAAACGCTTTGGGAACGCCTCCAGCGTGACCACGCTCTAAATCATGTATGTAAACAGTCCAATGGATGGGTGAGACGTCAGGGACGGGGTGATGTAGTGACCAGGAAGCTATAAAAGCATGTGCGGTGGAAACAGCAGCAGCTTTTGTCATTCAGCGAAGCACTCTGTGTGTGTATGTCTTATTTACCTTTGTCTATCATGATCTCCAACGATCTAAACATGCCAAAATCAAAAGATAAGACAAAGCATAAGGGTGATGATAGGAGCAAACATCAGTCTAGGCTCTTGGCGTTGTTTACTTGAGAGCGAAGCACACTGAGTCAGCTCTAAAGGGGGCTGACTGTCCGCACCACGAGTGCTTCTCGCTGTGGACGCTTCACTCCCAGAGGGCTGTCTTTGAGGAGGGAGCCCTCGCCAGTGTTCCTTGTGGCTCAGGCCCTGATTCTGCTGAGGCAGAGCAGCTGCGGCGGTCGTGGGGATCGAAAATGGATCTGGAGATGGGCGAGTCCCTTTCTTAACCTCCAGATCCAGTGCCCCCTCCCAGGGATCAGAAGCACGCTCTGCGGTTTCTTCCCCCCAGGGAGAGGGCTCGACGCTCAGGCTATCATCCTCCGAGGAGGTTGATGTCGAGGGCGTCGATGAATCCCCTCAATCCGCCCAGTATGAGGAGCTTGTGGAGGTGATAACTTGTGCTGTGGCCAAGTTAACCCTTTAGGCGCCAGTTTTTTTTGGAAAAATGCTGGATTTTGACATCAAGATTTCTAAAGCTTGTGGCTTGAAAGGGCTTAAAGATAGAGATCTACTGTAAATTAGAAAAATGTTGGGCATGACCGAAAGTTTATGTGGGGTGTAAATATACTCATCTAATTGGCATATTATGACGTCATCAGGGGGTGGCCCTCTTGAATGTCATAATATTCAGGAAATAATAGATATTGAATTGATATTTGAACTTATTTGCATGTTTTTTTTGTTGTCTTTTTATCCTCATTCCAAATGATCAGAAAAGAGGAAACCAACAATAAAACAGGAGAAAGTACTAAATTATTACTATATTACTGTACTATATAGTAATATATATGAACAGTAGCCTACTTTTTGATCAGTTCATCAGTAATATTCAGGAAATAATAGATATTGCCCTGCCACCCCCATCCCCGTTGGGCAAAGGGTCGAAAAAATCACTTGTTTGTGCTTCGTGAACACTCTCGCCTTGCACGGCGGCACCATTGCGCTTCAAAGATGTACCGGGAGAAGTGCGATTATTAGACGACCGATCGTCATTTCCAAAAGGCAAATATTCCCCTTCAGAGTCAGAATCGGTGAATAACATTTGCAACACATCCTCACGGTACAACTTTTTATTAGCCATTTGGCGATTTTCTCTCACAAATCTCACAGCTTACCTGCACGCTATGAACTGAACTGAACTGCTTCCGCATCAATGACACGATAGCTCACTTGCTCTGCTCTTTACTCAAACACTTTGAATAGGAACGTGACGTAATTTTGGTCTAGAATCGAAGTATTACATGTCTGCCATCTAGTGGTAGGGAATACAAATGAGATATTACACCATATTAGGAACTACAGTCTACCAAGTATGACGTCTTGTCGCAATTTTGCGACTTTGGCGCTTAGAGGGTTAAATCTTGAATGGCCCGTCGAGAAGCAGGCTGATCTCGCTAAAAGCAAATTAGACGTGCGCTTTTTAGGGCCGAAACCGCTCCCTCCACACCGGGGTTTGCCATTTTTCCCCAATCTTCACACCGAGGTGTCGAGATCGTGGTCGAGACCATACTCGGCCTGCCTCTTTAGTCCCTCCCTCATCGATTACTCCAACATTATGGGACTAAATGAGCGTGGTTATAGGGTGATTCCCCGGGTTGAACAGACACTCACGAGCTATCTGTCTCCCGGTGTGGCATCGTCCCTGAAAGCCCCGGCATTGCCCACCAAACCGCTTCATACTACATCGGCGCTGGTGGGCAAAGGGTACACGGCAGCAGGTCAGGCTGGTGCTTGCCTTCACACCATGGCAATACTACAGGCCTACCAAGCAGACCTGCTGAAAAAGCTGGATGAGGGCGAGGAAGTGAAAGCCGAAGATATTAAAGAGCTTTGGTTGACCCTGTCTGAGATTAAAGAGAAAAACAGGGTCTTCCTCCTCAACGCACCGCTTTCACCTTCTGGCCTGTTCGGCGACGCCATTAATTCCATCGTCAACAGGTTTCAGGAGGCCCATAAACAAGTGGCGGCATTTCAGCGGTTCCTCCCTCGCCGCTCTCTAGCTCATGGGGCTGCTGGACGGGAGCAGGTCTGAGGACCGTCCTTCTGGCTAAGAAGTCTTCGGCCAAGAAGCCCTGATGGTCATGTTCCAGGGCTTCTGAGGGCAGCCCTCGCTGGGCAAAAGCGGTGTTAACCTCGTTATACGGTGCCTGGCTCTCCTCAGTGCCCTCAGGAGGCCATGCTGTTAACCCTGCCACCGCCAGTGCTTCAGGGCTCAGCTGTCTCCAGCGAGCGCACATCTCAGTGTTTGCCCGAAAACATAGCGGCTCTGGGGGGCTCGCTGCCTCTGAGGAGATCTCCAGAGTGGCTAGTTCGGTCGTCCCCTGCCTGTCCTCCGTTTCAGGGCACCGAACGGGCCATTCCTATTACACCGGAGGTCAGTCTCGAGAGATTGATTCCCTTAGTAGATTTTCTGTCAGCGTGGAAACTTCTGCCAAATATCTCACGTTGGCTTCCTGCAGACTGTAGAAAGAGGTTCAGAATTCAGTTCGGTTCTCCTCCGCTTCGTTTCAACGGGATCGTTCCCACCCTGGTGGGTCCCGAGCAGGCTCCGGTATTAGAACAAGAAGTAAACACCCTTATATATACTTTATTGTTCCAAAGAAGGATGGAGGGCTGCGTCCCATTTTAGATCTGCATCAGTTGAATCGCTCAGTCATGCGACTGAAGTTCAGGATGCTCACACTCAAACAAGTGGTGTCTCAGATCAGGTCCGAGAACTGGTTTGCCACAATCGATCTGAAAGACGCATACTTCCATATCTCCATCCTTCCCCAACACAGGAAGTTCTTGAGGTTTGCTTTCGGGGGCGGAATATCGGGTTCTTCCATTCGGCCTTGCACTCTCACCCTGCATTTTCATGAAGTGTGTGGATGCTGCTCTGGCTCCACTGCAACGCCAGGGCATCCGCATACTCAATTATATCGACTATTGGTTGATTCTAGCTCAATCGGAGCAGATGGTGGTTCGGCATCGAGATGTCGTTCTCGTCCACATGAGAGAGCTGGGGTTGAACGCCAAGAAAAGTGTGCTTTCTCCATTACAGAGGACCAATTATCTGGGCGTGGGATTCGACCATGATACAGGCACAGCTGTCTCCTGCTCGGATAGAGTCGATCCTCACTGCAGTCACGAGAGTCAGAGAAGGCTGGTCACTCACTATCAAGCAGTTTCAAAAACTGTTGGGTCTGATGGCAGCTGCGTCCAACGTGATACCTTTAGGCCTGCTGTACATGAGACTCCTACAGTGGTGGCTCAAGACCAAGGGGTTTTCCCCGAGAGGAAATCTGCTTCGCATGATCAAGGTCACGCGGTCATGTGGTTCTTCGTCATAGGGCCTGGTGTTGGGAGTTCCTTGTCATTGCGTAATGTTAACGATGGACACGTCCCTCAGTGGTTGGGGTGCAGTCATGAGTGACCACCCTGGCCGCGGTCTGTAGAGCGGCCGCCATCTTACGTGGCACATCAACTGCTTGGAGATGTTGGCCATGTTTCGAGCACTGAAACACTTCCTCCCAGACCTAAGAGGCCATCATGTGTTGGTGCGCATCGACAAAACAGCGGTGGTCTCTTAAATCAACCACCAGGGAGGTCTGCGTTCGCGTCCCCTTAACAGGATGGCGTACCAGATCCTTGTGTGGGCCCAAGGGAAACACCTTTCGCTGAGAGCAGTTCACATCCCTGTGCATCTCAATCAGGGAGCAGACATCCTGTCGAGGCAGGGGCTGAGGCCCGGGGAATGGAGACTCCATCCAGATGTGGTGTGTCAGATTTGGAGAATATTTGTCCAGGCTCTGGTGGATCTGTTTGCGACATTGCACTGTCCCCTCTGGTTCTCTCTGACTCATCCAGACTTCTCGGACTTCAAACATGGCTGAGGCTTCGTCTGTACGCCTTCCGCCCGATTGCTCTGCTCCCGGGAGTTCTGGAGAGAGTGCGCCGAGACAGTTTTCATCTGCTGCTAGTAGCCCCGTTCTAGGCAGGTCAAGTATGGTTCTCGAACCTGATTCCGTCAGGAGGGATCTCCTCTTACAGGCGGAGGGTACGATCTTTCACCCCTGCCCGGAGTTGTGGAAGCTGTGGGTGTGGCCCCTGAGGAGGCACAACTCGTACCTTCTGGTCTCTCAACTGAGGTTGTTGAGACAATCCTCCAATCCAGAGCTCCCTCAACGAGGAAACTGTATGCCCTGAAGTGGAGACTCTTCACTTCTTGGTGTGGATATCACCAGCTGGACCCAGTTAACTGCCTGGTTGTTTTAGTGCTGGAGTTCCTGCAGGCTCGATTCTCCACAGGGTTGACCCACTCCACCTTGAAGATGTACGTGGCAGTCATAGCTGCTTACCACGTCGCTCTTGTTGGTCAGTGTTACGGCCCCGGTCTAGGTCAGGACCACAGCATAAATGACACAACAATGAATGGCTGTTTAAGTACTAATTTTAATTCTCTTTGATCTTCTGATCAATCTTTTCGTGCGGTAGCAGTTTTGGAGACTACAAACAATATCATCACAAAGAAATAAACAAATTAAAGAAACTGAGGCAAAATATCAGGGGTGAGCAAATGCCAAAACAATAAACAAACAACACTCTAACTTCCCATAAAGAAACTAACTTCCCTGGGAATCAAAATAAAGAAACCAAAATACAACAAATCTAACCTCACTCCTTGTCTACCCAAAAACAGGAGAAAAGGATAATGGCCAAGTGGCCTATAAAAACAAATAAGGCACTCACCCCCTACAGCCTCACACGTGGTTTACAAACATGGACCGTGAAACATCGAAGTTAAAGACATAAGGCTCTCACAGCACATGGAGCTAACAGCACTCTGTTAGAATATAGACTTGAGATCTCACAGCATTTTCACTACAGCTTAACACACAGTTTTAACACCAGAGCAATCAAAGAGAGACATACAGAGCAATGATCATAGCGAGCATAAAAGAGTGAGAGCAAGAGTGAGAGTGCCCTCCAGCGAGATCCGGGGGAATTTATAGTACAGGTCTCATCTCTGGTCCAACCACCAGCAGTCTCTCATTAAGCCTTGGACCAATCCTGGTAGAGAGGAGACAACAGGAGCACATCCACAGCATACAATACGTCTTAGACGTAACACCCCCACCCTTAGAATTACAAATAAATAAATATTTGTAACACACAAAAACAGAACAATTCTTAACTCTCAAGCTTACTTGGAGCACACGACAAAGTGTCAGTAATCACATTCTCACATCCTTACTTGTGCTGAATTTCCAGGTTAAAACCTTGGATCAGAAGAGACCAGCGCATCAACCTCTGGTTTGAATTTGACATTCGGAAGAGAAACACGAGGGGGTTATGGTCAGTATACACCAAAATAGGAACAGTACAAGCGTCAAGATATATTTCAAAGTGTTGGAGTGCCAACAACAGTGCAAGGGCTTCTTTTTCGATGGTGCTGTAATGCTGCTGTGACTTCGTGAATTTCTTTGAGAAGTAACAGATTGGGTGATCAATTCCCACAGCATCTTCTTGAATAAGAACTGCACCTGCTCCTACATCACTTGCATCCACTTCCAATTTAAATGCTCTTAAGAAGTTTGGAGCGGACAAAACTGGGGCACTACACAACAACGTCTTGATAACATCAAAAGCTAGTTGACACTCTGTATTCCAATCAAAAACTTTGGACTGACTCAACAGATTTGTGAGTGGTGATGCAATCTCAGCAAAATTTTTGCAAAAGGCACGATAATATCCTGTCATTCCCAAGAAACGACGTAACTCCCGCTGCTCAACTTCGAAAGTGCTACTTCACGAGCTCTGTTTAAATGTTCTCAAAAGGAATTCACATACTCAAGTACACTAGTTTGTGGTTTTGTCTCATTCAACAATGGCTCTCGCAACAATTTCAATGGGCCACGCACAGTGTGCCCAAACACTAATTCGGCCGGACTGAACCCCAAGGATTCTTGAATGGTTTCTTTCACAGCGAACAGGACCAACGGAACTGCATAAGCACCCCATCTTCCCAAACGTAAACCACATCCGTATTCGCTACTTCCTCTCTCTCTACAGCCACATCAACACACTTATCTAGTGATGGATCAGCTTTCTGCAAGGCAGCCAGCTGCTCCCTCCCTGTTCCCAGCAGAGATTCAAGTCGGACTGCAACATCCTGATCAGGAATACAGACATTAGAAAAAACATCCTGCACACATTCCTTTTTGTCAACTCTATCAGTCATGAATGTTTCAGACACATCTAGAACATCATCAAACTTTCTAGTCTGAGCACGCGTTACCGCGCAGGCAGAAAAGACAGACGGAAATTGTTGACCCACATCAATCTGTTCGTGCAACTCAGTCACATCTGGCGTGTCCACTACGATAGGCTGAGGAAACACTTTACCACCAGCGATAACGTTACCCAAAATCAGATCGACTCCCTCAACAGGAAGCTGAGATCATACGCCCAACTTCGTGAACCTTGTGAACAAATCAGACTGGAGATAAACTGAATGTAAGGGCACTTTAACACAGCCAAGCTCAATGAAACGGATTAACACACTCGCTCCGCAGTATGACTGTTCAGAAAATTCTAGTGCACTTTCCAAGATGAACGACTGAACTGAACCCGTATCTCGCAAGATTGTAATCGGCTTCAAATCTCCCTGCTCCTCTGAAAGACATACCGAACCATTCGTAATAAATGGGCAGTATAACTCCGTATGTGAACTAGAAAACTGAGATGGCATGGAAGCAGTATGGACCAAAGCAACTCCTTTTGGTTTCTCAGGAGGCTTACCCTGATTCCAACGCTTACAGTCTACAATTAAATGTCCTGGCTCACGGCAAAAAAAACACACGCGTCTTTCTCCCTCACGAGACACATTTGTGTTACGAAACACATTCAACATGGCTTCTCTACTCCCTCGTGTTCCCTTACCCTTATTAAAAACTCTCGAGCTGTTTCTCACAGAAAATTCAACAGATGAACCATTTTTCTCTCTACACACAGATGGAGTAAAAACTGTTTTGTGCGTGAGCACAAATTCATCTGCCAAAACAGCGGCATCCTGTTTCTTTAACTGTAGATCCAGCTCTTTCAATTGAATCGCTAACATAGGATCAAATCGAGGATGACTAGGATCAATGTTAGGAAAAGAAAACGTTTCCTCACCTACCTCAGCTTCAACACTCTTCCGTGGTAACCCTTCCACAGATACATCCGGCAAAATTCCAGCCTCTACCAACTTGTTATACAACTTCTCTTGTCAGTCTGTGGGAAGACACCCCCTGGTTACAAGTTTCATCCACGGTGCGCTGAGGCTGAGGCCCCAGGTATGCTCTCGTGTCCCCCTGTGGGACCTGGCTGTGGTCTTGGAGGCTCTCTGCAGACCTCCTTTTGAACCAATAGAGGAGGTTTCAGATCTGGTTCTGAGACTGAAGACTGTCTTCCTATTAGCCATCTCATCGCTGAAGAGAGTCGGAGATTTGCAGGCCCTGTCAGTGGACCCCTCCTTCCTAGACTTTGCACCTGGTTTTGTCAAAGCTTTTCTTTACCCCAGGTCGGGGTACATCCCTAAAGTGCCCTCCTCTCTGCCACGGCCCGTCATACTACAGGCCTTCTGTCCTCCTCCCTTCCGGGATCCAGACCAGCAGAAGCTTAATTGTATGTGTGCGAGCACTGGACACATACGTCCACAGAGCTGCCATGTGGAGGAAGTCTGACCAATTATTTGTTTGTTATGGTCCTTCTAAGAGGGGTCTGCCTGCTAATAAGCATACCCTCAGTAGGTGGATCGTTAATGCCATCTCTATGTTCTATGAGTCCTCTTGTCTCCCCTCACCCCTATGCAGGATATTTGTAAAGCTGTGGGTTTGTCTATGCTGCTCACCTTTGTCAAGTTCTATGACCTCGACATTCGTACTGCTCCTGATTCCTCCATCCTCTTGCCGTAGTTGTGCTAAGTACATACACACTATGCAGGGACTTGAAAGTCTGGCGGCGTTGGCATTCTCATTCCCAAAGCATTTTGATGCAGGTCGAGTTCCTGAAGGGGAACACATCAAGGTTACGTATGTAACCCTAGTTCCCCGAGGGAATGAGACGTTGCTCAACACACATAAATAGCACATTAGATATGGTAAATGGACACTCAAAGTGCTTGGTTATGCCTTTTCAGAAGATTTGGATTAAATGTGATCACTTTTATTGCTTTTGCAATGTCTTTATGAATCGTCAAAGTTTTGGTTGCTTGGAATTTCAATAAAACTCTCAGGTTTCTTTTAAATCTTCTTTATTTATTAAAGTTTTGAGTTTGGAATGACATGAGGGTCAGTAATTAAAAACATGAATTTTTATCTGAAGGCCAAGGAACAACATAAAATGCTGATGATTACTGATCTACATAAACACTGATGAATCTGAGGAGACCTTCTATCATCCCCAGCAGTTATTTTTAGTTAAGAATGACCTTTGAGAAAGCCAGTAATCAAAATAAGCAGAAAATCTGCATTATCACAAAAAAGCAGTGGTGTGTGTCTGTATTGGAGACACACTAAATCACCTCTATTGTTCATATTTGTGTGATTCAAAAAGCTCCCTCAGCTGTCGACCTTCACATGTACCAATACTTTTACAGGAACGATCACACACTTAAGCACATATGAATGTACACACATGTCTCTATATAACACATACAACCAGATATGGTCTCAAACTCACACCTCTATTTCAGCCATTTTACACATGAATACAGACTGTCTATCTCTGCAGGCAGGCTCAGAATCGCTCTGCAATGATACTGGCTACAGAAAAAAAGAGGAGCGACGGAAAGTGTTTGAATGTGTCACCTTGGGCCACCTATGAAATGCATGTTATCACTTGTTACTGTCAAAGTACTGAAAAAAATAAAAATGTAGATTTGTAACAACAAATTGAGTTTGCAGTTGTGTGAAAATACTATTCTTTGACATAAAATTAGTGTTGTTGTCAAATCATATGTAAATGATGAAACCTATTAAAACAAAACAAATGAATCAGTCTTGTAGTGTTCTGTATGAAATTAGGTATAAATAAAGAGTGTTTTTATATTGTGAAATTATTGGTGTGTTTTATTCTAGCAGATTTCTGGAATTACAATTTCAGACTGAAGAGAGTTCAGGTTTGCTTACAATAGAGCTTGCGGTCATTGAAGTGTGAGCGATATTTATACCCTTCCTCAAACCTTGTTTACTCCGGTCTGTTTACCTTTCACTTTTAGGTTACACAGCTAAAATGTCACAGTGTTCTTAAATGTCCCCTTCAGCGACAACCTAGACACACTCTAATATACACTGAAACATTTTTCTTCGTTAAATGAACAAATTTGGCACATAAAAGCTGAAGCATCAATTATTGCCTTACTGAGAAGCAGCAACATATTTTGAAGAATATCTAACTGTGTCGTCAGAACACATTGTTCTAAACTAAATTGTTTTCATCACTTAAACTACACAAGGCAGATAACACCTAGCTGGATATGTCATCAAATGACTAAACAAGAAAACTCAAATATTAATTTCTTCAGAAGTAATTGAATGAAGTTCTTCTCTGGTGCTTCCTGATAACAAAAGTTCTGAGAGTGTGGAAAATTGGTAAAAATAGTTTTCAATTGAATAAATACTGCCTGAGGATCTCATGTGGCAGCTGATATAGATTTTATAATAATATAATCAGCAGGTTGGAGCTTCTATGAAAGTAATACAAGAACACTTCTAATAGTGTGTCATTGTACCAAGGCTGTTTACAAATCCTTTGAAAATTACCTTATGTCCCAAAAGTATTTCATTACTAAACAGTGCAATACTTTTGTAAACACAAACCTTTCAGGGTAGTTTCCATAAATTAGCATGATTGAACCACACAACTGTTAAATCTAAGATTATAGCATCAGGAATAATACAGCTTGGGCCCCAAAGGAGTCATCAGCCACTTGCTTGAGATACATCAAGGAGATCTTGAGAGAATTACTGATTTAGACATATACCTCAATCATACGTAGTTTGTGGTCCCAGAAAGCCAAGGTGTCATCCATAAGCTAGAGGAAACTATTAAAATCAAACCCATTCAGCAACTTAAATACTCACAGGGCCTCAATGTGCCATATGCTAAATATTTCTTCATTAATGTCTCATTAATCTCCTAAACAATAAAGGAAATGCTTCGCAGTATGACACAGCCCTAGAGAAAATGCCTAGAAGAAATGACTGGGAGTAATTAGACACTGCCTTATCATCGTTCATCAAAATATTTTTTACAAACTACAGAGGCACCATACCTTCTCAGCAAGGCCTGTGGCCTCAGGTAACAACAGCTCACATTTTCCATATGCTTTGGACATTGCTATGGACATTTCTAAAACAAGTGGAAAAATGAAACCTGAATAGGCTGAACTGCAATAGATATTCACATCCCAAAATAATGATGTGATCATACAATCATAACACTTCTTAATGAGGTAAGTTGGAGTAGCTTTTTAAATATATATTTGTCAATAGGATATATGGAATAAGAGTATTTCTTTTAGAGTTGTATGGTAACAAATATTGTTTTAAGTATAATGTTTAAGTATAAGATCTGAAATGGGGCAGAAGACATGCCCAAAGGCATGTTGTTGCAGGTGTTTTTATTATTTAAATCGGTAACACTAGATTAGGGAACACTACTCATTATTAGCTAGCTGCTTATTATTAGCATGCTTATTACTAGCATATTGGCTGTTTATTGGTACTTATAAAACACTTCTTAATGCCTTATTCTGCATGACCATATTTAGGTCTCTTAACCCTACACAATACCTAAAGTAGCAAATTAGGAGTTTATTGAGAGAAAAACTAGTTGGTAGTGAATATGTGTTCTCTAATCTAAAGTGTTACATTTAAATTTATAATAATTAATTAAATAATATTTGTAAAAAAAAAAAATATATATATATATATATATAAATAATAATAATAATATATCTAATAATAATTGTTAAAGTTATTTTTAATAAAGATGTATAAATCAAACACTGAATATAATCTAAATACCAAAATGATGCACTCACATTACTACGAATGGGAGAAAGTGCAATGTGTAATATGGCAGAACAAGTATCACCTTTAAAGAGCTAGTCGCCAATTGATAAAGTCAATGCATCACTGCAGCTGCTAAAACAATAGAAGAAGCAACATTTACAGGACAGTTAATCAGTCAGTTTTTTTTTTTTTTTGCTGATTTGAAATATGTCGCTGAAATGTGAGTGTGGCAAGCAGTTTTTGAGATTTCAGGATTTTTCAATTTAGGTAGAAAGGACTTGGTCTTGTATGCCCAGAATAACTGCCTGGAGGTGTTGCAAAAATGGCCACCGAGTGAATGCTTTCCTTGAAATAGACTTTGGAATCATTCAATCTGAATTCATAATATTTTGCTATTATGACATCTATTCAATTAAAAATAAAGACCTGCATACAGTATGTAATTCATATAATTAAATAGTGTAATTGAAGAGTTCAGATGCATTTTTATCAGGCTCCTATGTGTACAGTAGGTTCAGTAATTTCACTAATGAATAGGTTCTTTTCATTGCCATTAAAGTGAAATAACTGAACGTAAACATAGGAGCCTAAGAAAAATTTTAGATTTTAGAAGAACATTTCAAATGGCACTTAGAGGCTTTTTCAGCTGACCTCTTCAATTTAAGGCTGGAACTGCACATTTTTTTTTAAATCTGAATTTATTTTAAAACACTATACATCATCTTGCTGAATTTGTAAAATGATTCCAGAGAAAAACTGGGAATCATACACTAAACGACTGAGGATCACACAACAATGAAAATTATGTGTTCTAAAATACACTGAACAAAATTATAAACGCAACACTTTTGTTTTTGCCCCCATTTTTCATGAGCTGAACTCAAAGATCTAAGACTTTTTCTATGTACACACAAGGCCTATTTCTCTCAAATATTGTTCACAAATCTGTCTAAATCCGTGTTAGTGAGCACTTCTCCTTTGCCGAGATAATCCATCCACCTCACAGGTGTGGCATATCAAGATGCTGATTAGACAGCATTATTATTGTACAGGTGTGCCTTAGGCTGGCCACAATAAAAGGCCACTCTAAAATGTGCAGTTTTACTGTATTGGGGGGTCCGAAAACCAGTCAGTATCTGGTGTGACCACCATTTGCCTCACTCAGTGCAACACATCTCCTTCGCATAGAGTTGATCAGGTTGTTGATTGTGGCCTGTGGAATGTTGGTCCACTCCTCTTCAATGGCTGTGCGAAGTTGCTGGATATAGGCAGGGCAAAACACAAGAATAGTCCCAGGGCTAGCGTAGGTCACCGATCGGCAGACAGAATCACAGGGGTGAGACGAGAGGGAAAAATCCAGGAAAACAGGCAAAGATCAGAAACTGCGAAAACAGGCAAGGCAAGGCAAAACAAGGAAAACACAGAGACTCGGAATGGGGTACGGGCTAAACAATACTCAGCAGAGAAAGGTGGTTAGAGTGGGTGTTATATAGTGAGTGAGGTGATTAGAAACAGCTGTGTGCAATGAGTGCAATCAGTGCAGTGTGCAAATCGTGCAAAGAATGATGGGATATGTAGTCCGGGGTGCTATGCAACAGTTTGTGTTGTGCGAGAGTCAATGTAATGGAAAGGGTGACCTCTGGTGGTGAATAAACGGAAGTCCATGGACAGGATTCGTGACAGTGGCATTGTGATGTGTGATAAAACTGCACATTTTAGAGTGGCCTTTTATTGTGGCCAGCCTAAGGCACACCTGTGCAATAATCATGCTGTCTAATCAGCATCTTGATATGCCAGACCTGTGAGGTGGATGGATTATCTCGGCAAAGGAGAAGTGCTCACTAACACTAAGTGCTCACTGACAGATTTGTGAACAATATTTGAGAGAAATAGGCCTTTTGTGTACATAGAAAAAGTCTTAGATCTTTGAGTTCAGCTCATGAAAAATGGGGGCAAAAACAAAAGTGTTGCGTTTATAATTTTGTTCAGTGTATGTGTGTGTGTGTGTTTGATGTCCTCAATAATCATAGTCTGAAGCTAATAATCTGAGTATTTGCCCATCATTCAATACATTTATTTGATATCTGTTAACTCTGACTGTCCAAAATCTGTAGACTGACTATAACAAATAGGTAAAAGTTGAGTAGAGTAGATTCTGAAATTACTTAAATTGTGAAAATACTTCCTACAATTCAGCCTATTCAGTATTTACTATTACATTTGTTTTTCTTGAGGAGGTATAACTTTAAAATTACACACAGTAGAATGTAGAAATAAGTGTTCTTCATTACTGACAATAATGCCTTTAATCATTTTCAAAGTTCAGGTTCATCCTGCCTTAGTAGTGGAAATATTGCCACTTTTCATTAATGTACATTTTTTGCTATACCAAACTGAATGATCAAATTTGACTTTTATTTCCTTATAATATTTTGGATGCTGTATCACGCTGCACATTGCAAAACTCATCTTTAAAAATGTTATAATCAGTACTATTACTGTCAGTAAATGCACCGTTTTTGGGATGAACATCTTCCCACAATTACCCTTCCACTAATTAAGTTAAGAAGAATTGGACTTTGTTGTTTAAACAATGACTGTACACAAAAATTCAGATTGAGGAAGTCTGAAGTCACCCACAAGAAGATTTTGTTGTGGTCTGTGGCTTTTTTTATCCTTCAAAGCAGTGTTTCTCAGTGCTGTTCCTGGAGGCCCTCAAACTCAATTTTTAGGTCATGTAGCTACTAATGAGCTGATTAACTGGTGATGATGATGAGATCCAAAACTCGAAGCATTGAGATGCCTGTGGTTATGTTTTCCAGGAGGTGTGACTTGAAAGGAAGTTAGGTTTACATCTCAGTTCTGCTCCTTTGCATTTAAGCCTCCGTGCACATGCTTCACATGCACCAAAAAACATCACTGTCCATATGCTAAAAAAGTGAGTGCGGGTTTTACAAGTTGCACTTTACGTTGAGCAACCTGCACGTCTCTGTAATTTATCTGAGTAAACAGAGCTTGGTGTTCGCAGGTTCTGCGCCGCATTTTGATCACACTGTGGTGACAGGGAGCACCTGTGGACGAGAGGGCGAGATAAGAGCTTGTCAGACGCAGTGAAGCCGCAGGACTCGCCCCAGCATACCAATGCTGCAGGACAAATAACTTCTCAAGGTAATTCTATTCCAAGGTCTCAAAGCGACAAGCTCTCGGCAACTGCAATTAGCTCAGATAATGCTGAGCATTGATTCCAAAAACAGTGCTGAATATCCATTGGAAGACTAGCCCTTTATTGACTGTGGTTCTCTCTGTGGAAATGTAAATAGACACAGGGTTATAATAACGAATGTGCCCACATTTAAATAATTTCCACCCCCCCTAAAAAAAATAAAAACATAAAATTTGAGGGAATGAGGCCTTGTTGATTAGCCTTAGTGTGTTCTCGTCATGTCCAAGTGATGCTGTGGTAACACTTGTGTAGGGACCAATTCTCACTATTAACTAGTTGCTTATTGCATGCCTATTAATAACATATTGGCTGTTTATTAATACTTATAAAGCACATATTCTGCATGACCATATTCTACATCCCTAATCCTACCCAATACATAAACTTAACAAGTATTGACTATTAATAAGCAGCAAATTAAGAGCTGTACTGAGGCAAAAGTCATGGTTTGTCAATAGTGAGAATTAGACCTTAAAAAAAAGTGTAACCAATGCTGTAGATCTACTATACTGACACACATGCAGCTCCTTATGTTCACAGACATAACCGACTGTGTTTATTTGAACTCTGTGGGTTTTGACATAACCTTATTTGTATTTGACAGTTGACGTGAAAGAGCCAGCTTTCTGTGCATGTGCTTTGTGTCAATGCACTTGGAAAACTGTATATCAGAAGTTTAAACTGACAGGGCTTTTTAAAAACATGCAAAGAATGAACTTTTCATGATAACTAAGAATTGCGACATCATGTGAGCATAAGCAAGATAGATATGATAATCATAAACATCAAAAGCTGTAAGCACTGTTTAATGTTTACAATAATGTCTAAAATTATTGCTTTCCAAAATGTAAAATGTGTGAAACTGTCTTTTAACAAACACATATTTTATAGTTCCATAAGCCTTTAAAAGATGGGTTGACATAGGTAAAGAATAGAAAAATAATAAATAAATAAATAAATAAATAAAAAACAAAGTAGTCATTGTAGTGTATTTTCTTTGAATGATATGTCAAACATCCATTTTTACTTTACAGTAACAATGATTTCATTTGGTTGAAAATAGCTCCTCATTAATTATCCTGTGAAATTAATGACTTAGCATCCACTGAGTACCAGATAAATACAAGAAGTCAAACAAGATTTTGAAAGCCTGCATATTGACGTTAGGCCCAAAAAATTAATTCAAATCAAATAGTGACATTTATTATAAACAGCACACA
This sequence comes from Sinocyclocheilus anshuiensis, assembly GCF_001515605.1. Classification (NCBI taxonomy): domain Eukaryota; kingdom Metazoa; phylum Chordata; class Actinopteri; order Cypriniformes; family Cyprinidae; genus Sinocyclocheilus; species Sinocyclocheilus anshuiensis. Next base: position 1,042,072 of record NW_015542354.1, read on the forward strand.
AACGTTAAGCTAAATGAATTTATTTTAAGCAAAACTGAAATGACGTTGGGCTCACGAGCCTCTCCCATTCGACAAAAATCCAAATGTTTTCATTTTTGCCATGTAACATTTGGTTGCTAAACTATTATTAATTATGTAAACTTTGTACATCACTCGTGTTCCAATATCCACGTAAAACAATATTTTCACGTGCAAACATTTTTTTTTGGGCTCTGCACGCTGATTTTACAGTGGACCTTTTAAATTGAGCAGTGCATCTTATGTTTAGATTACTGCATTTTAGTTTGATTATGAATGGCTGACATTTCAAGTTAGCAACATAGAACTGATATGTCGTGTGTGTGCATGAGAAAATAAAGACATAAAGAAAACAAATAAAAAGCATTGAGTGCCACAAAATGAGTGCAGCCTATACTTGTCGCACAGTTTTTTTTATTTTGTTAATCTGTTAATTATTTAAGAGAAGTATATTTTGTGTGGTCCTATTTATTTTATATACTTAATTTATATTTGTGACAATGTGTGAATCCTCCTGGTCTTTTGTTTATGCTGCTATTTATGCATACAAAGCTAAAGCCCTGAAAAAAAAATTATGAGCTGTGGTTGTAAAAATGAACAAAATGCTGTCATTATACAATTCTCCGCTTATCAAAAGTGATTTTGAGTAAGCTAAGTGCTGGTTAAGATCCTTGCAGCCCAGGGTGAGCATTCAAGGAAGCAATTGTATTAGAGCTTTTAAACCTTACTTGAATGTTCACTTGTGTTCATATATACATCCTTTTAACCAGATCATAGCCTTCAAATAAATATTGCAGGAAAAATGTTGTCCATGATAAGGCAATAGACTATAGCAATGCAAATCATTAAAGCTGTACTCATATATTTGTCCTCCTTAATGGTTCAAAGATTTGTCCTTTGTCTCTTTTACAGTCCCACTGAGCAAATATCTGCTTATTGGCCAACAATTTACAGTGTACACAGAGCGTCAGCATATCTCAGGATTATCAGAGCTGGAGTTTGCTGTGTAAGCTGACCTTGTTATTGAACCTGCGCTCTCTTCGTCATGCTAACATGCAGCCCCAGTCAGTCTGCATTAAATGCCTGGTAATAGGTGGAATGACTGACATTAAAAGCTTTCTGGGCCTTGATGCCTCAATAGCTTTTCATTAGAGCTCTGCATTCAGCTTCGCTTGAAAGTAATGGTGCCTTTAAGTGCACCATAGCTTTTTAAAGTGTTCTTTTCAGAAACAGTTCATGTACAAAGTACTTGAAGGCTTTCAAGTTTTTTTATTTTTATTTTTTCTCACAACATCAAAACACCTAAAAGCCTTCTACAGGTTGTGTATCCACAATCGTATTCACTCTGAATGAGAACCTAAAGTGAACCTATCACTGCATTTTTTACCATCTTTAAATCATTGTAAATGATTCGCTCCACAAATGTGTACAATATGCAAGCGACACAAAACCTCCAGAGGCCCCTTCTCTTCATTCGCTTGGTGTACTGTATGCAAATTAACAGATTTCAGAGTTCCCTCATTACAGATAGTGCTAATGAGAGTCAGGTAAAAAAGCATGTACTTGTCAGGACTGGCCAGAGCAATGTTGATAAATAGTCCCAATTAGGCATCACCTTCACAGGGTGACCTCCTGTGTATTGTGAGTTTAATTTGCATTGAGCAGTCACGATATGGTATTCAATACACATTGTACAACACAACGAGTAAAGCATAGCATAATACATATTGAAAACAAGAAAGAACATTGTTGTACTTGCATTGTAATAACATTATTCTTCATGTATATCTCACTCCAGTGCTCATATAACATGATTGCATTTAAAGAAATCCATATTATTTATTATTATAGAACCTACTACTTTTATGGTATACTTTTATTGTCCATTATGTTATATCTCGCAATGGTTTTAGAAATACTTTTGATCTTGAGCACATTGATATTGTTATTTTATTCATATTCCTGTGTTTTAGAAGTATGTAGATGGAATGTAGATGCCTACGCCCGCTTTCTAAAAAGTTTGAAACAAAAACTTCTAAATACATATAACAACATTGCTCTTTATGTAATACTCTAGTGCTCATATAACATAATTACATAAAAAAGATCCATATGATTTATTAATACAGATCCTACTACTTTTATGTTATTGTCCATTATGTCATATCTCACACTGGTTCTAGATGTACTTTGATCTTAAGTTAATTTATATTGTTAGATGTTTTATTCATATTCTTGTATTTTAGAAGTTGTGGAATGTAGATGCCTACACCACTTTTTAAAGTTTGAAACAAAAAACTTCTAAATACATTTTTAAATCTGTCAACTGAGGTTGGTGTTCAATCTTCTGCTAATATTGACCCATTAAGGATATACCAGAGTTCAGCTCCCAGAAAATAATGGCAATTTGGATTCCCTTTTTAATCTATCTAAAGTAAATGTAGTTGATGGTTACTTAAACATCATAATTTTAGACAACATATAGTAATGGAGGTTTTGACAGGTCCTATCTCATAAAAAAGGGGTGGAGGGGATTGGATATGAAGGTGGCCAGGAAAATTACTGCAGTGCAGTGATGTGATGTGCCCACACAAGTGTTTAAGTCACATTAATTAAAGGAATGGCATGTGTTTATTATGCAGGTTATTGCAGTATGAGCTTTGGAGAGAAAATGCATAAGGCAGTGCATTTGAGTTGGTTGTACTGAGTTGTGGATTATAAATATGACAGTTGTCAACAAAGACAGTGTTGACACAGGCTTTATTTGACCAGGTATAAAAAATTTCCTTTAAAATGATATTATTTTTGCAAATAAGAAGAAACACACAAGCTATCTTTGCAATGTGATAGGGCTTAGGTTTCATGCCATAGGGTGTTTTATCCATATCCAAACACAAATTATCTCTTCAATTTTCCTTTTTTATAATAAGTTATGATCCTATAGATCTGAAATACTGTAGTGGCTGATACAGGCTCTGATTCAAGGACAGGAGTAAAACCAAGATAAAAAGGCTCTTGCAAAAATGATTGAAACCACTGACGACCATAGGCGCGGGAAGTGGGGGTGCTGAGGGTGCTGCAGCACCCCCTATTTTTTTCTGTGGGCAACTGTTTAACTGTTGGGAATAAAAAAAAAAAAAAAAATCGTAGTGTCTATTTACACTAAGTGCAAATAACCCGCCTTGTTGGCAGAGGCTATTTACACGAACTCCATCCACCAACGTGTGATTGGGCTAGTCAACATTACAAAAGACGATCATCAATCGTCAGATTCAGTGGTGTAGATTGTAAAGCGTGTGTCATAACCTACTCCTTTTGATGCGATCGACCCGGGTTCGAATCTGCCTTTTGGCAAAAAATTTTTCTCCCTTTTCAAATTTCAAATCACATCACATCAGAAAAGCATTTATTTTTAATAAAAATGAAGGAAATAATCAAAAAGTTGAAAATAAAGTATCGGGTAGGGTTAGGGTAGGTGTAGGCAGGGCTTTTGTCCATATAAGGTGGCATCCATTTAATAATTTCAATTATAATTAAAATTTACACTCAATAAGTTATTATTGCATACTGTTTTATAATGTATTACAATGCTGAGGTGCAGATAATTGCCACTATTTGCAATAAGTAATTAGCAGAATATCCTGCTATTTTAACATAGTATAAATATAATCTATAGCTATTTGCACTTACGACATTTAGTTAAAAAGCAGAGACCACATTTTTAGCATTTATATACATGAACATACACTTCACAAGAAAACAGAGCAGTTCTCTGGTTTTCCTTAACAGTTAACTGTGATCATTCTGTCAGAGCTGCCATCCATCCTGCCATCCATCCACAACTCATCCATCCATCCATCCACAATTTTGCAACTTTTCCTTGTAAAATGTAATTATTAAACCTACTTAAGACAAGTGAGTTAACCTAACTGACTTCAATTAAATAAAGTCATTGCTCAGTCCATGTAACATCAGTGTGTTAAACACAATTTGGAAAATTTTATGCACGATGTCCATTTTGCACATAATTACTGAGATGAGCAGCTGAAGGCCAAGAACAACATTTAAAATACAATCATGCTGGTAGTTAACTGAATGTACCTGCTATCAACCCTCATCACTTGCCTGGTTGCCCACTAAAGCTAAGCAGGGTTAAGACTGGTCACTGCCTGAATTGGAAACCTACTTATGGAAACCTGAAGAGCCTGTTTGTAAGGAAAAGGGCAGCGTGGACACTGTACCTTACATCAATTTTTGTAATTAATGGAAGATAAAAATAATACAAAATGTTTGGTTAAACTATTCCTTTAAATCATAAGGTAATAACTGCATCCTACTAAGTAGTGTTAGGCAGCAAGCATCACTATGAATTGTAAAGCTATTTGATTAACTACATTTCTCACAGTGTAGAGGTGTTGGTGGAGTTCATTTTTAAATCATGTAGCTTTCAGTGGCAGACCTGTATTTTGTTGATTAAGTAGCACTTCAGCGATGATGAATTATATTTTCCTTTACAAAATGTTTTTACCAATTATGTCTGTGTAAAATCATTTTACTTAAGAAGCATACAGTGTATGCGGTCTAAAAAAGAAAACTGACTGAATATTGTACCGAAAAGACCCAGTATATTGCTGTTATGTTTGGAGAGCAGATGCTGGTCACTCTTGATGATGTATTAATATTGTTTGTGGATCAAAGCAAAGCTATTAGTGAACTGACACAGCAAAATGAAGGATATGGTCATTCAGACAATGAGTACCACAGATGTTGATAAGAATTTGTGATCGTCTACCTATATGTTTTAAAGGTCATATTGCCAAGAATTCCCAAATAATGCAAAGCAAGTCTGATAGTTTCACTATTTTCAGAGAAATAAGAACACTTGCTTGTAATTTGCATGAAAAAAAAAGTATTATGACAGTATTATGACTGTCTCAAGAAGGTTATAGGAACATTATGGAATACCTTGTTGTGTGGTGGAAATCTTAATGGTTTTCCAGTGTTGTACAAAGTTCTGAAAAGCAAAATAAATTCATTCGTTCATTCATTCATCCATCCATCCATCCATCCATCCATCCATCCATCCATCCATCCATCCATCCATCCATCCATCCATTCATTCATTCATTCATTCAACTTTTAAATTTTGACATTCCTGCATCCTATTATACCTGGATGTGTGGTTTAGTCATACAACTACATTTGGAATACTGTTGTAAGTTTCCAAGCAAATTTCAGCAAGCATTCAACGGAAGACAGCTGATGTCAAATATCAAAATACTTCCATTTTCCAATCAGTCTGTCTTAAAGTGGACAGTTTTGGCTCTGATTAAAAAGAAAACAGAGAAGAAAGACTAAATTCTCACCTAAATATGCAGGAGTCAGTGCTTTGATGACCAAGGTTTTACAAAGTCAGTCATGAGATCTATAAAGTAGATGTTGTGCCTGAAACTCAGCCATTGCACCCATCAAGTACAGAGAGGTGAAGAACACATTTCAAAGCTGTTGAGAAAAGGCATAATTTCAGAAAATAAAAGCTCTAATGCTTCACCTGTGGTGTTGGTCAAACAGACAGATGTAGCCTGGACTGTGTAGACTAAAGGTGACTAAATCAAAAGACAAATTCTATTATTTTTCTCTACCTTGCAAGAGAGTCAAGAGTTTTGATGCTTTGCAGGGACCCACGTTTTTCTTACTTTACTATCAATTTAGCCTATGTTTATCACCAGGTTGTAGATAAATAGGACATATTCACAGGACTTAGTGTTGTGCTTTGCAAATGCAACCAGGTGAGCTATGTGTTTACTATGTGAGAAAAGCAATGCAGTGCATGAAGCTGGCTATGTCTATGTGATATATTATTTTACAAATCTGGCACTATGGTAAAATTGTTTTGAGGTCCTACGGTAGCTTTGTTTTGTGCATGGAACCATGTGAAAAATGGCTTCATTAATCAATAATCTGCTCCTGGAATAATAATCTGTGTGAAAATTTAAATCCAAAAGTGAGAGATTACATGTAGCAACGTTAAAACAGCACAACAGTGGCCTAAACCCTCTACTGTGATACTTTTAAGGTTACAGGAAGTTAATTCAAGGATGAAAGCCTTTCATGTTGAAAATCCACCATAATGTCAACCAAGTTCAGTAAAATGTAGAACACAGTGTCATGCCAAACAGAGTTAAAGGGCAGACTAGTGCTCCCATTCTTGGCTTTACAGATTTTACTTGCCTGTTGAAACTGTGTGTTAAGTGAGTGTTATGGCATATGACAACAAGACTAAAGAAAATAATTGTAGTAGTATAAAACTAGATGTTCTAGTGTTTGGAAAGTTTTGGGGATACGTATTGGTTTCAAATTTCTGAACCGTAAAGGATAATGATGCATTGTGTCATCTTAATTCAGCAAAATTGGGAGCTATTGAACAGAGGTGGGCAGTATAGTTAGTTAGCTGTGTTCGGCTTTGAAGTTCAGTTTTGCTCAGAATGGTGAAATACAGTGGCATATACTCTCTCCTGGCACCCATTATCAGGGGAGTCTGCAGAAGGCTCTGAAGATGCTGAGTTTGATGATGGTGTTGCCATTTGCAATGTTGTCAAGGAAAGGAACGTTTCTTGATTTTCAACTTAAAGGGATGGTTCACACAAAAATAAAGAATCTGTCATCATTTACTTACCTTAAAGTTGTTCCAAACCGGTATGAGTATCTTTTATTGTGTTGAACACAAAAGAAGGTATTTTAAAAAATGTTGGTAAGCAAACAGTTGATGGTCCACATTAACTTCAATAGCTCAAACAAATAAATACATAATACTATGGAAGTCCAAAAAACCGAAAAACTGAAAAACACTACAAATGCACTTACATATTTATGTGCCTAATACAAATACTCTGCAACTGTACTTTCGGTATAATAAACTAATATACTTAAAGTCTGCTAAACTGGAACAACTAATTTTATGATTAATGCACTTTAATTGTGGGAAAGTAGTGCTGGTCCAACTAAAGATATACTTAAGTATATTTGATTGTGCTAAAGTGGAACTATCGCAAGTATACTTAGGTACACTTTAAATATCTTGCATTTAAAGACCACTATTATTAAAAGATCACACAATCCTCATAAATAGAGATATTTAAACACATTTTAGACTTAATATTAAGAAATGTGCATTGTGCACAAGTAGTACTCCAAATAAAGATTAATTATAATTTTTATATCAGTACGTCTCAAGTGAAATGTCAGAAAATATTTTAATAGATTTGAACTATACTTAGCTCCACCACACCATCCAAGAAGAGTTTGTGGGTCATCCTGGAAACACACTCTAGCAGATATTTTCAGTCAGCTTCAATTGAAATCTCCAAATATACTTGCCAAATTTATATTAAATCTGCAATCTTAATTGCAAAATCTTCATTGCCAAACAAATCAAATAGATCTGACACTGGTGTGCATGGTGATGCTATATGTCTTCTCAGTTTTATTCTAATAATAAATAAAGACCATTAAAAGGCACCAACTTGTGTTTCACATGCAAGCTAGTATGCATCTCAAAATAGTCTTAGTATATTTTGCTGTAGAATCACAGGGGGAAACTTGCAATTTAAGTAACAGAAAGTAGAGGTTAAGTCTGTCTTCAGGCAGTACTGGGACATGAAAATGACATTTAACCAATACAAGAGAACTAGTCCCACCCTCAGCACCTGAGTGAATATGACTGACAGATAACCCTCAAAGAATTAAGATAAGAACGAGGGCTGCTGTCAAAATGTAAGCTCAAGGGCTTTTTTGTACTTTTTTTTATAAACTGACAGAAATTTACATGCAATTCATGCACTCAGGGGAACCTCAGGGATTTCTTTGATAGGAATAGATATATGGCCACACAATCCTCATAAATAGAGATATTTAAACACATTTTAGACTTAATATTAAGAAATGTGCATTGTGCACAAGTAGTACTCCAAATAAAGATTAATTATAATTTTTATATCAGTACGTCTCAAGTGAAATGTCAGAAAATATTTTAATAGATTTGAACTATACTTAGAATTTAATAAATGTATTTTAAATGTATTACTTTTTACCAGGGTAATGAAGCAATGGAACTATGGACAGGAGAATTGTAGATTATTTTACAGTGTGACTGAGGATGAGTGACAAGAATGCATTCAGTTTTGTTGCATACTTCAAGAATCAGAAGAAATAGAAATTAAATAATTCACATGACATGGGAATCCAAAATATTGATGATCACAAAGATGCTTCTAAAAATACTTCCACCTATGAAACCATTCTTCGCAACTAGGTCTTTTGAGGTGGTAGTTAAAGATTTTATGCTGCTAGAGGCTCCAGCAGATGGGTGGGAAAATATCTCGGGGATCAAAAGTGTGCTTCACTAAACCTATTCTAGCCATGACCAAAAAGCAGATAATAGGTTTTATTACAGGAATGGTTCATGAAATATAGTGTTCCTGAGCAGGGGATACATTTGGAGAGTTAAGTCATAGCTAAGTTATGTAAAACTGAGTCATACTTATATAACAAAAACATTTAAAAAATATTATTATCATAAAAAAAAAACACCACATCATCCATGAAGAGTTCAATCTGTGGTCATCTCGGTAACACACTCTGGCAGCTATTTTCATTCAGCTCCAATCAAAATCTCCAAAATACTTGCCAAACGTATTTTAAATCTGCAATCTTCATTGCAAAATCTTCATCAGTGTTGGGGGTAACTCATTACAAGTAATGCGAGTTACGTAAGCAGATTACTTTTTTCAAGTAACTAGTAAAGTAACGCATTACTTTTTTAATTTACAAATTTAACCAATACAAGAGAACTAGTCCCACCCTCAGCACCTGAGCGAATATGACTGACAGATAACCCTCAAAGAATTAAGATAACAACGAGGGCTGCTGTCAAAATGTAAGCTCAAGGGCTTTTTTGTACTTTTTTTTATAAACTGACAGAAATTTACATGCAATTCATGCACTCAGGGGAACCTCAGGGATTTCTTTGATAGGAATAGATATAAGGCCACACAGATTTGAGATACAGTATTTTCGGAAGATTGAGGAAAATCCTCAACTTGTCACAGACTTAAATCGTCTAGAGCAATGACGGATCCTCTACTGAGCCATTGCATCACAGCAATACAGCAGCTGGCTTCTATGCAAATTCAATGTGCTAATGAATTATGGAAAAGCACTGTTCACAACAGTTTGAAACAACTTGTGAACAAAGTGTACTAATGTAAGTTAATGCATACATCTAAATTAAAAATATGTCACGATATTCATTAACGCTTACATCTATGTCTTTTGAAGAATGTTTTTAATTGTTTTTGTCCATTTTGGGTGAACTATCCTTTTAATTTTTATTTATTTTTAAACTGTATTCTTTGTGGTAAAAATACTGCCAAATAAGTCCCACATTTCCATAATTTTTCATGCCAACTCTGGCAGCTCTGGCGTGAAAAAGTGAGAGTGTGTACTATACAACTGCAGTATCTACCAATGAATCTTCTGTCCTATTTTGCATTTTTTGAATGGAAACCTGTGCAGCTAGTCACGCTCTTTTTCACAGCCAAGGCTCAATGTCTCCCACAGAAGCTGGGTTTATATAACACTGCTTTATGAGACACTAGATCCTAACAGTTGCCTAACCATGAGACATCAGCTTCGGGCCACACTCAAGATGTGATGGGAAGGAAAGAGGTGACCCTGTAAGGCTGGCGAAGGGGCTTAGTCATTGACACACATTCACACATGCAGTTGCTTGAGTGTATGGAGACTGGGTTGATGCATCACCGGTGATGTTTATTACTGTTATAAAGGAAGGTGTTTACAAATGCAATAGTATTAAATGCACTTCACATTATATGCTACATTTACATGCCTCAGCACATGCATAAATATTTACTATGTTTGAATGGTCTTTATTTTGGCTATAAAGTGTGGTTAGTGGATTGCAGCTGAGGTAGTGGTAAAGTATAGTACCCTTAGGGTTTTCACAGAGATTAAAAAAAAAATTGAATCCATTTTATATGACTTTTAATTGTTATAGCCTTTATGGCAATGAAAATAAATTAAACAATTTATTTGAGTATTTATTTAAAACCGCATAATAATTACTTAACTTAGCCCATGGCTGAATAATTGCTTTTTATTATTTTGTTTGACACTATATTAAACTGACGTTTAAGACAAATGAGTGTGTATTTGTTAGCAGCTTTTTGAAAATGAAATTTCAAAAATCTTAACTTTCAGGTACTAATTCGTCAGAATTTGACACTAAAGGCAATTTTAAGCAGAATAAGTCATGTGAAAAAAAAAAACATTCCACTTTGCTCCATGACAGCAAAAAGAAAGCATTTGATGAGCATTGTATTTGTTCAAAAGGCAGCAGTGAGGTTTGGACAGCATACTTTTAATCATTTCAGAGAAATGCTTGACTTGCTTTTGACATATTTTTGCATTTATAAGGTTTTGGAGTTTTTATATCTCTTGTATACTTTTAAAAGGCTAATATGATGTGGCATGTAGTTTTAGGAAATGAAAATAATGTAAGATCAATTGGCGGCAGGAGAAAATAAAATAGAGAGGGGACGAGTGAGAGAGAAACCCTTTCCCCTGATCTCTGATTAAATCACTAATATGATGCTTCAGCAGAGTTCATGCTTATACTTAATACAGAATATCAATACCTCTCGCTGCCGCTGAGTTTGCAGACAATATTTTAGTTAATCTTCATGTTTACTGGTGAGTCTGTCTAGTTTTTGAAAAGATAAATTATTCAGCAAATGTTAAAACTGAGATTTAAAGGGGTCATATGATGCGATTTAAATTTTTCCTTTCTCTTTGGAGTGTTACAAGCTCTTGGTGCATAA
>NW_015542354.1:1053180-1064477 GCF_001515605.1 Sinocyclocheilus anshuiensis
CGAAGCGGAGTCCAGCCCGGGGTCGTCACATGTGGTTGCCGCAAGCCCTCCGGACGCTCCTTCGTCGAATCCGCTGGCCGCGCCATTCTCAAGCCCGCCTCCTCTGCTCACTCTAGCCCTCCGGCTGTTCCTCACTCTAGCCCTAGCAATAATTGCCTCCATAATTATTTCCATATATATATATATATAATGTTTATTGTTATACATTTTTTTTCCTCATTTATTTTACTATTTTTAAATATTTTTGTCTCACTCATTGTTAATTTGTTAATTTTAACCTTTGTGTCATTTGCTTGTATAAGTGGTATATGAATACAATTTGATTGATTGATTGATTGAGTGATTGATTGATTGAGTGATTGATTGATTGATTGAGTGATTGAGTGATTGATTGATTGATTGATTGATTGATTGATTGATTGATTGAGTGAGTGAGTGAGTGAGTGAGTGAGTGAGTGAGTGAGTGAGTGAGTGATTGATTGGTTGTCTTTATTTTAAGGTGTCCTTGTTAAACTTACACATTTACATACTGAGCTATATTAACAACATACACTTAGTAGAGTTAGGGTTATGATTAGAGTTATTTGCATGTGTTTATGCATAATTTACTGTTATTGCTATAGCATGTGCAACATGTGTGACAAGGACACTGTGAAATTAAGTTATTTTTTATTGCGCTTCAACATGCTCCCATTTGGATACCCAGTTTAAAAAGGTCTATCTATGTAGCATTTACAAAATGCACTATGGACAACATATATGCCACAGATATATATTCAAAGAGCTCTAATATATCTGAAGAGAGCTAACCATTAGCATTCCCATTCATCTTAATGACAGTTGTTCAGCTGGTGTATTTCGAGTCTATTTTATGCTGTTAAGAGCTCTTCAAATATGATCAATTGCGAAACATCTACCATAATATAATGATAGTAAATTATCACAGAATACCCAAATATGTTTTATTAACTATTGACTTTATTTTATTGTCAATGTAGAAAGTTCTTCAAAAAAGAAAACATCTCTTGTCTTCAGGCATGTGCAGAGGGGGGTGCGATGGGTGCTTGAGCACCTGCCCCTTTTCCCCTTGATGCCCAAAGTGCCCTTTTGTCAAGGCATTTATTTTTTTTATTTTTTGTAATTAAACGCCATTCTGTGAAGGCCTGCCCAATCTAACTATTAGTAAAATTAAGGAATAATAATTTAGTCGTAAATAAAATTATCCACATGATGATGACCTTTCACCTGACAATCTAATCAGGGACTATCCCTCACATTCAGACACCTTTAATATAGCGCACTACCAGGATGCCTTCATAATAGTGATGGGAATTTCGGATCATTTTACCGACTCGGACCTTTGAGTCTCGTTCAGCAAAATTAACAAATCTTTTTTAGAGTAATTTCATTCATTTCGTTCATTTTAGCAAAATATAATTAAAATGTTACATGTTACTTCCCTAACACATCTACTACTTACGCAAACGTTGATCACACTACAAACAATACAAAACTGCTATAAGAAACAGAAAAGATTAATTCATTGTTTACCTGGGTCTTCAGTCTATGATTAGCTCACCTCACCTCTTATCTGACAAGTCTTCAAGAGATGAACTAATCAATTCTCTTTCCGGCTCAGACTGCATTGGTTAAACTTTTGGGGCTTTCACGTGATGAACGGATAACTGGAAAAGCCCGAAGACTCGAAACAGGTGAACTACTTGACTAATTCCAGTACAGAACCTATAGGATGTTGCGCATGCGCGACTGAACGAATCACTCCCCGAGACGACTCGTTCTTCCCGAGTCACATTAAAGATTCGTTCAAAATGAACGAATCGTTCAAGAACGACTCAACACTACTTCATAACGTCCGCGGCTGCCGGTAAGTGGAGTTCTCAGCGGAGCAGTGTACTTGTATACTTATATTATTAAATGATTATTATTATACAAGAACTGCGGGAAAAGAGCATGCACAGCTGTTGTTTATATTGCGGTTTGTAGCCTGTGGACTTAAGGTTAGCTGCAGCAAGGGGCAATACTATTTTTGTTCAATATTTTCCTAATGACAAGTTTATAATCGGTTTACAAAGGCTACTATGAGCACCTTTTCCCCATTTTTATCACAGAATAAGGCAGGAAATTTATAGTTTCTATAGGCTATTAAATTATATGTCAATCAGTACTGCATTATTCATAAAGTTTGTTTATTACCTGGAAATAACTTGAAAAACACACATAAACCGTATATTTTCGCAATCGTGTGTTTATTGTCTTCACATTTTTTTCTGCTTTTTATTCAGCTCAGCTACAGCGATAGCCGGATGATTTTTTCCATATTAGGGTTTCCTGCACGTCATAAGTTATTCCTTCTAGGAGTCTGTTTTGGACTTTCTGCACGAGAGCGCCCTCCGGCTTCGAATATGAATTAAACATACACTGCATGAGAGTGTTGAGCGCTCCGGATATTCACTTCTCCTCATTTTGGATACGAATAAAACGTTGGACACCTGCCCGAATAAAGTGCGGGGGACGAAATTACATTTCTTTAAAATGAAATATTAAAAATGCAGCTAACGTTCTACACACAGCAATATAAACATTATTTTAAAAACGTAGAGTGCCTTAAAAATAATTATCACAACCCTGATAAAACAGGCTTATACTGATTTTCTCATCCTCCGATTTATAGGCTACTTATCAATCCTGTTTTTATCATCATTATAATTTAAAAAATGAATACATTCAGAACATACGGTGACGCATTGATGCCACACACATATTATTTTTTCGACTCAATTATGTCGTAATAACGAGATGTTATGTCGTTAAAACGACATCTTTTCTCGTAAAAACGAGATGTTTTCTCGTTAAAACTACATCTTTTCTCGTTAAAACGACATCTTTTCTCGTTAAAACGACATATTTTCTCGTAAAAACGACATCTTTTCTCGTAATAACAATATAATTTTCTCGTTAAAACGACATATTGTTCTCGTTGTAACGACATAATTTTCTAGTTAAAACGACGTGCGTGGCGTGACAGGCGTTTTGTTTCTTCAGCCATAGCCTACGGAATACTGGTACGGTAAAAGATTTCAGCTTTTTGGGCTAGAGTCATGGCACATTTAAATGAACTGATTTATTTTTACTTTCTCCTCGGTTTAAGTCACAAAGACATTTTATTAACATTGAGCCACGTCGATAGGATTATTATTAGTATGCGAACACTACGTCGGCATCTTAAACATCTGAGACTGTACAGACGAAAGAATCAAACAGATCTATTGGAAGTAGCATTATTCCTCATGAATGAACTTGACCGTTATGGAAAGCTACATGGATATAAACTACTACATCTAAAGTGTATTCAAGCTGGATTTGTTGTCAGTCAACGTGTAATTCGCCATTTATTAGGCATCCTGGATCCTGATGGAGTACAAATGAGAAGGAGAAATCGCTTAAGACGTCGGATGTATGTAAATCCTGGCCCCAATCGAGGGCCATACTCATGTGATGAGACAGTTTTTACTTTACCCTGTCTTCTCATGGAAGAGAACCATCTTCATCCACCCACAACACCTGATGAAGAGATTGAATTGTACCTGTTTCTGAGGAGCTGTATAATTTCAAATATGTAAGCAACCATTGTAACATGACACTGTCGCTCATCTGCAATATCATATTATTTTTCTTATTTGCATTTGTTGTACATAGTAATCTGTACCACGTAACCAGTTGGGTATCTTCGTAACTGCAAGAATATGTGTTAATTTAGAAACGTAAATCAATGAATGTCATTCAATGTGTATTCAGTATATATAAGGTGTATCATTTGAGAAGGCACACACACACATAGTAAAAATACTAAATGCATAGAGGAAACCATACTCTGTAAGAAAATTGGGGTTGTAATGAAACTTTAAAGAGAAATATGAAATACACGATGTAAATAATGTAATAAAGTACAAATTGATTCAAAAAACAAATTTATTACTCTATTTATGTAACTGTACATTTAACCCTGGCTTTTTAGAAAATTTCCATTAGCTGCCACACTGAAATGTTTTAACATGAACTGTGACAGAGGAAGGTTTTAGTTGAATTACATTAGAAGGTATGACAAAAAAGTAAGCAGTTCAACTTAAAACAAAATGAATGCTTATCTAAATTTATCCACTGAATACGAACAAATCTAAGCAATGAACTTACAAAAACATTAATTTGTAGCCATTTGTCCATTACCCCTAACCATGGATTTATCAAGCAAACACAAATGAGTTAAAACAATTCTTAACAATTAACTCTAACATTCTTCTTTTTTGGTAATAATAACAACAACAAAAAAAACGCAATAACAAATCAGCACCATATGTTCCAGTCAACATTTAGGTCATGATTTAGACAATGTCCATGACAAGCGCATGTGCACTTGACAATATACTTTCCATTTCGGAGCGCAGCTCTGGATAAGAGCTGTAGGTGGAAGGAAGCTCCAGAACTGGACCGCAAGTATGAGCAACTGGTCGTCTTGCCAGTCCATCCAAAGATGTGAAAATCACTTGTATTTTGTCGATGCAAACAACATCAGAGCCTGTTACAAACCTGAGCATCTTCCTCAGCCCCACTACATCCAATCCTCTGATGTACTGCTGTAGGAAACGCAAACACTTGCTCTCTGCTTGACTTTGAGGTGAGCCTTCGAGCAACTTCAAAAACCTTCTTGTTGTTGGTCTCTTGTCTTCATACATCTGTAGAACGTCCACTGGACTTTTGAAGGTTTCTCTGAAAATATGTTTGGCTTCTTTAGACATGTTGTCTAAAGCATATTTAGGTAGTTGGATGATCTGTTTGTGTCCAGCTTTCAGCATCAGTTCTTTTAGGTTTTGTTGTGTTGGCATGGTGGTCACACCCAAACGATCCAGAAGATCCAGCAATTCATCTTTGTCATCTCCAAGGAGATCTTCTTTTAAGGCACAGGAGACCAGATCTCTCTCTGACTGACTCAGGTATAAAAGGAATGAATCAATCATCATTTCATCTGTGACTGAATGCTCTCCAAAAATGAGTGCCACT
This sequence comes from Sinocyclocheilus anshuiensis, assembly GCF_001515605.1. Taxonomy (NCBI): domain Eukaryota; kingdom Metazoa; phylum Chordata; class Actinopteri; order Cypriniformes; family Cyprinidae; genus Sinocyclocheilus; species Sinocyclocheilus anshuiensis. The sequence continues at coordinate 1,058,257 of NW_015542354.1, forward strand.
GTGAAAGCTGTTGCCAGACGAGTTGGAAAATATCCTTGGTCTTTGTATCCTTTGGCCAAGATTCTTCCGATTGACTTCCAGTCTTCCTCCTGCCATTTTGGAGAGAGTGATGGCACTCTCATATCCTCCCCTTCAGCTGCACGATCCAGAAATTCAGACCAGAAGCCTGAGTACACATCTCTGGACACACCATCTTCATCCGCTCCCAATTCATCTATGATACTGTACTTCAATTTGTACGTCATGATCCTTGGGTCTTTAAACTGGCCAATCATCTCATCCAAAAGAGTGATCCTATGCAGTTTTATGGTTACATGCAGGAGCTCATATTCAGAACCTGAAGAGTTGACTGCATGAGCTGCATCCTCCACTTGATCTGTAACAGAACTGAAAGCCTCTTCTGTCAAACTCAAATCAATCACACTGACTACATCGCTTGTAGACGGATAAATGATGTTAGTGATTGCAAAATCAGAGTCGTGTGTGACAGGCAAGTGGATCGGTTCATAAATCAAAGTGTCATCCAGATGGCATACCATAGATTCACCTGTGTATGGGCCTATTATAACTTCAGGTGACTGAGGTAAGGAGTCAGTTGAATCAACAGAAATGATAGGAGTTTCACATTGTTCTTGTGGTTTATGCAATTCTGCTTGTGTCTCAGTATCACTCACATTAAGTTCATCATCATGTGGGATGCACTTTGTACTCAGGTAAAATCTTAGCATTCCCATTTTAAGTACTGTGTAGAGTTCTCCCACAGTAATGTCATCTTCAAGCTCTGATTCTTGAAAATCAAAAACATCATGATTAAAGTTCTCCCACAGACCTTTTTTGGACACTCCTCTTGGGAAGAACAATTCCTTTGCTTGACTTAAAATATCAGATTTCTTTGCATTTTTAGAGATATCAATGGTTCTAGTTCCTCCACCTGAGCGCTTCCTTACTTGTTTACCCTCGTGAAACCATCCTATCTCAATTTTTCTTGTTGTTTTCTCAGCCATCTTGTTGTTCTTCAAGTGCCCTCTTGTCTTCATACATCTGTAGAACGTCCACTGGACTTTTGAAGGTTTCTCTGAAAATATGTTTGGCTTCTTTAGACATGTTGTCTAAAGCATATTTAGGTAGTTGGATGATCTGTTTGTGTCCAGCTTTCAGCATCAGTTCTTTTAGGTTTTGTTGTGTTGGCATGGTGGTCACACCCAAACGATCCAGAAGATCCAGCAATTCATCTTTGTCATCTCCAAGGAGATCTTCTTTTAAGGCACAGGAGACCAGATCTCTCTCTGACTGACTCAGGTATAAAAGGAATGAATCAATCATCATTTCATCTGTGACTGAATGCTCTCCAAAAATGAGTGCCACTGTGAAAGCTGTTGCCAGACGAGTTGGAAAATATCCTTGGTCTTTGTATCCTTTGGCCAAGATTCTTCCGATTGACTTCCAGTCTTCCTCCTGCCATTTTGGAGAGAGTGATGGCACTCTCATATCCTCCCCTTCAGCTGCACGATCCAGAAATTCAGACCAGAAGCCTGAGTACACATCTCTGGACACACCATCTTCATCCGCTCCCAATTCATCTATGATACTGTACTTCAATTTGTACGTCATGATCCTTGGGTCTTTAAACTGGCCAATCATCTCATCCAAAAGAGTGATCCTATGCAGTTTTATGGTTACATGCAGGAGCTCATATTCAGAACCTGAAGAGTTGACTGCATGAGCTGCATCCTCCACTTGATCTGTAACAGAACTGAAAGCCTCTTCTGTCAAACTCAAATCAATCACACTGACTACATCGCTTGTAGACGGATAAATGATGTTAGTGATTGCAAAGTCAGAGTCGTGTGTGACAGGCAAGTGCATCGGTTCATAAATCAAAGTGTCATCCAGATGGCCTACCATAGATTCACCTGTGTATGGGCCTATTATAACTTCAGGTGACTGAGGTAAGGAGTCAGTTGAATCAACAGAAATGATAGGAGTTTCACATTGTTCTTGTGGTTTATGCAATTCTGCTTGTGTCTCAGTATCACTCACATTAAGTTCATCATCATGTGGGATGCACTTTGTACTCAGGTAAAATCTTAGCATTCCCATTTTAAGTACTGTGTAGAGTTCTCCCACAGTAATGTCATCTTCAAGCTCTGATTCTTGAAAATCAAAAACATCATGATTAAAGTTCTCCCACAGACCTTTTTTGGACACTCCTCTTGGGAAGAACAATTCCTTTGCTTGACTTAAAATATCAGATTTCTTTGCATTTTTAGAGATATCAATGGTTCTAGTTCCTCCACCTGAGCGCTTCCTTACTTGTTTACCCTCGTGAAACCATCCTATCTCAATTTTTCTTGTTGTTTTCTCAGCCATCTTGTTGTTCTTCAAGTGCCATCTGCATTTCGGTTCGAAATTCTCAGAAGAATCTTCATCAGCTTCTGTTCTGTTGTTTATTCCCATCTTCTGTCTTAGCTTTTCAAGCAGAGTCTGTCTTGTAGCATGTGATTCACTTTTGTTGCCATTTTCCTTACAGAAGCGCCTTGCAGCAATCCTATCACCATAGATGGGAATGTACCTTGACAAGCTGTCATCATCAAGCTCTTGGATAGTAGTATCATCTATCTGTTAAAAGATATTAGAAATAAGATTTAGTAGATCCACAAAAAGGAAATGTCTCATAGACAACATTAATAACTTAACATTATGAGTAAATTTAAATAAAAGTTTAAAAAAGAATAATCAAAATAAAAAAAACATACATAAAAAGATAAATGAAGGGGTGGGGGAGTAATACGAATAATAAAATCCGGATTAAATATTATTAAAAATAAACGACATTTATTTTATCGAGGAATTTATTCCTTCATTTATTTCCTGTTATTACATTATGTCATGTTTTTACTCTATTTTGCAAATGAAAATAGTTCCAATCAAAGCCACAGCAGAAGGTGTATGAGCAACCCACAACAGTGCCTTGTTACTGAATAAATCCATGGTATTTAAATTTCGTAATCTATTCATAAAAGACAGTAATTTGGCTTGTTCTGTAGTACCATTTGAATGACTGAATCAATCAATCATTAAGACAGATTAAGGCTTTTTTTTTCATAAAAAAAAAAAAAATCAAATTTGAATTTACGGATTAATAACATTTAAAAACCTTTAATCTTTATCACTATTTATTTATTTATAATATACATTTATTTTATTATATCAATGTATTGTAAATCCCATATAGAACTAGTTACACCAGATATGAATGACAGTCAAACACATTTATTAAAAGTAGCCTACACATTGTGTGCAACGAACATATTGTAGTTTTTTTTTAAATCCTATTTTCAGTTAATGTTCACGGAGGACTGCAGGCCTGCAGAGTTTTGTTCCAACCCTGCTCCAATACACATACCATGTAGTTTTCAAATAAGCCTGGAGGACGTGATTAGATGGATCATGCGCGTTTAATCAGGGTTTAATCTAAACTCTGCAGGGCTGTGGCTCCCCAGGAACTTAGTTTTACACGCCTGGCCCAAAACTTTTTATAGTTTGCATTAGCACAATTCAGTAACTTACCTTGTCCAGCTGCATTTTTTTAATATCTTCCTCTGAAACCCCACGATTTTGAAGAAAACTCCAAAATTCCATGTTGACGTTATTACAGTTGACTTTGATAACTGTTGACTTTAACAGGTTGCCGTAATAGGCTGCCGTGTTGGCAACCCCAAGCAGCTCAGTTCTAAATGGCTGAAATAGGCTGACGTTGTTACGTCACGTACAAAATACCGTGTTTTAAGGAGAAAAAGATGTCGTTTTAACGAGAAAAGATGTCGTTATTATGAGAAAAGATGTCGTTTTAACGAGAAAAGATGTCGTTTTTTACGAGAAAATATGTCGTTTTAACGAGAAAAGATGTCATTATTACGAGAAAAGATGTCGTTATTACGAGAAAAGATGTCGTTTTTACGAGAAAAGATGTCGTTTTAACGAGAAAACATCTCGTTATTACGAGAAAAGATGTCGTTTTTACGAGAAAAGATGTCGTTTTAACGAGAAAACATCTCGTTATTACGAGAAAAGATGTCGTTTTTACGAGAAAAGATGTCGTTTTAACGAGAAAACATCTCGTTATTACGAGAAAAGATGTCGTTTTTACGAGAAAAGATGTCGTTTTAACGACATAACATCTCGTTATTACGACATAATTGAGTGGAAAAAATAATATGTGTGTGGCATCAATGCGTCATCGTAAGAACAGGATTATAATATAATTATATTTTAAATAAGACAGAAACATTTTTTCTACAACAACAACAGTAGTGTTTACAACAGCAAAACCACCATACCCTGTAAACTCAGTAATAATAACAGGTCTAATTTAATTCCATTTCTATTTTCAGAGTGATTAAGAGGTGCGAAGAACTATTTATTTAACTTTTAAACTTAAAATGGTCTTTTCTGTTCTGTTTCTTTTTCAAAACTGCGTCACGACATTTGCTGCTATCAATACATACGTTTCGATACATGTCTCAGCAAGGAGTACCGCCCTATTAAAAGCCGTGCTCCATGTGCCCCTTTTATACTTTGAGCACCTGCCCCTCCAAAGGTCTCTGCACGGTCCTGCTTGTCATCTTGGAGGAAATGTCTCTTACAGATATGTCAGTATAACAGCAGAACTATACTTTCTAAATTCTGAATTAATTTATAGTCTAATCAATATGTGATGAAGTACAATGGTTTGTTGGCTGAGCTTGCATCAGTTTCTTTGAACTGTTTATGGAAGTAGTGTTCACAATCATCTTATTGTATATCGATAAACACTGACATTGTTATCAATGACTTGCACGTCTTTACAAAGCACAAATAGACCTTTCTGCCAAAGTCTTTCCTCATCTAAAGCTGACTTCTCTGTAGATCTGCTTTTTCAACCCTATTTACATTAATTACAAAAGGACATGCTCCTTTACAGACGATGTCAGATGCAGGTTGCATTAGCATGAGTCCATTAAACAGGAACATGTTAACAGGGCAGCCACAATCATGTTAAAGGGAAATTCCTGGTTATAAAACCTTGCCTGTTGCTGTTTTTTTTCAGCATAAAACTCACCAGCAGAAAATTAAGTATTCAGAACAGGACAATTCAAGGCACTGAAAGAATGTCATGGTTATAACATTCGACTTGTGAACCCACTCCCACAAAAGCTATCAGCAGCAACCAGCATGCCATTTCTGGAATGAGCAAACTCAGAGTATAGCAATAGGGCAGTGTATATAAAAAGAATAGCATTTTGCCCCTCGCACTGCTGGTAAAAATTACAGATTCAAACGCATATTACTTGGACATTTATTTCTCATTAACAGCTCATTTTAAATTCACACATTGAAACACAGTTTTGCTTATATCCATAATCTATCTTTACTGACAGCTTACTTATCACTGCATACCACTGGCGCACATTAACGACTTTCCCCATTGCATTGAGAGATAATGTACTTACAGAACATAGTTTTAATTCTGCTGGTTAGAAGTAACCTCTCATTAACCTTGTGAATTCAGAGCACACTGAAGCACCTGATCTGTAGCTTGACTAATAATAGAGTAATTGCACTAGGAATTTGCAGATATGACACTGGATAGAATCCTGAAGATTTTTGAATAAAAAACGCAGGCAGTGCATATTTGATTTGATATAGCATGAAATGAAACTGATTTGCGTGGATTTCTCCTGAACAGTGAAATGCTTGTATTAGACTTCTGCCTCCCTCTGAGAGATATGTAGTCATTACAAGATACGACTGATAAAAATTACAACGGATCTCTGATTACATGCCTCAGTGACACAATGCGCACGTTACAAGATTAAAGACAAGATTTTCATGTGCCACTCATTTCAGATTCAATAAAAAAATACTGAATCTGGCTCAATTGATTGCAGTGGATTATATTGTTAGCCACTGACAATGCCTTGATATAGTGTAAAGTTGGAAAATTAGATAATTATCTTATACATGAAGTGGTCTTTTGATGCTTCTGAAATGATATAGCTCTCATTCTAAACAGCTTTACTACCACAATCGCTATAGTTTCAGTAAAACCAAGAAAACAGTGAACTAATGTACTGATACAGAAATGGATTTTAATAAAACAGCTTTGATGGTGAAATGGTTCTTTGTGTTAGAGTTTAGGGCTCTATATTCCTGTTCACTATATTCTATATACTCTATAC
>NW_015542354.1:1064692-1086741 GCF_001515605.1 Sinocyclocheilus anshuiensis
CTTTAAGAGCTGCTTCATTGTTGATTTTCTGGAGCTCAACCATCCAACTGCAGGCTGTCAGCAAATTCTTAACAGGCACTTGATATAGTTTTTAAATGTCTATGTATTTTAACTTTCAAATTGAACATTTGGTTTGAAGCTTTCAAATTTTAACTTCTTTCATATCAATAGTCTTTTTCTTTCTTTTTATAATTTTAACAGAACATATAAACTTGACCAGCTATGTTCAGTTGAGCATATTTTCTACTTGTTTCCACTAACCAAGTTAAGTGCAAAGATATTGAATTTTTGATCCATTTGTTAGAGTTTTTAATTATTATAAACTTGCCCAGTAACAACAATTTTAAAGCTATCCCATGACTTTTGATCACTTTTTCCATTCGAACGTTGTGAAGGGCTCACATACTGTCCATTCACATTGGCTGCTTTTGGCCTTCATACACATAAGAGATGCATTGTGACCCTAAACTCAAATGTTTATTTCTATCCAGACAAAGATAAACAAAGTAGAGACATTTGTATAGTGAAAACACCAACATAGACACATTAACTAAAAACCTGACTTCATTGCATTGACTTTGTGTTTCTATGTTGTTAATTATATTCAGATTTCAAATGTTGTTTTTCAATAATGTTTTTAGCTAGTAACTGTTATGAGAGCACTGTTACTTTTTTTTGCTACAATTTCCCATGTTAGTGGAAAATAAAAGCACCTAATTGATATAGCTAATATTTGTGCTCTGAAGAATAAAGAAAATCATACCAATTTGGAATGGCATGAGGGTGAGTAAATGCTTACAGAATTTTCATTTTGTAATTTTTCTGCAACGCTGGCACAGGTTTTGAGGTTCCATTTTTCTGAGGAAGTTGATATGGGAGTAGAGGACCTCTGAAAGGTGACAAAAAGTTCGAGTGATAGGAGAAAACAATTGTCATACTCTACATCATATATCTGGTTATCCTTGTATGTGAATCAAACCCATCCTTCACTGTCATACTTTTTCCCTTACTTGGCTGTTACCATCATCCAAGCTCTCCAAGACAAACTCCTCACCGGCCACTCATACTGTAATTATCGACATCAGTGACATGGCAATGATTCATTGTCATTATTCTTCCCAGGGATAAAATGTAAATCTGAATAATAGCTGTCATTTTGGAAGGGGTTTGGCCAGGGAAACTGCATACAGATTGATATTTAGTCGTCCGTCGCGCAGAAGGATGGAAATTAAGTGGTGACTCATGTGCTCAGTGCAACAGAAGATGTCCGTGGTGAAATGGAAACTCAAAGACGATCAACAGCCTCCTCAATGTAAACCAGTTCCCTCTGGGCTCATTACGGCAGTAGCCTGCTGTCTGTGATATAATCCAACAATAGCCAGAGATCGAACATGTTTAACTGTCTGCAAATGTGTGTTTTAAAAGATATTTTGAAAAGATTTGCCCTTGTGTTTTCTTGTCCATATGAATCAGCTGTATGTACATTCCAATCTATTCTTCATGTTAAATAATTTCATGTGTTGGATGTAAAAATCCATGGCAAATATTTATTTGTGTGTCAAGGTAACAACACTGAGAAAAGGTACGTTGTATGTTTACATAATGGGTATGTGGTCTTTAAGACATTTCTCATACATGCATATATTTCCCAGGGGTTCAGGGGGTTTTAAGTCATAATAGCTGATCACATGCTTAAAGCATTATAGGCTAGACTCACAGCAGGACATGTATAGTTGAGGCAAAAGCAAACATGGCCCAAGAGACAAATATGTTCTCTAAACTAACGGTCACCTCTCAGTCCTCAGTTAGTGCTATATGTTGAAAAAACCTGCTGTACAAAATGTACTACATGCCTTCTGTCGTCTGAATGATATTTTATGCTTTTTTAGTAAGTATGCCTTTTAGTATAACAGTGTTTTTATACTAAAAATATATAAAAAAGTATACTTTATACTAAAAATGTTCACATTCAGGTTTTCGGTAGAAGGTAAATTATATATTGTTATAAATATTTACTGGATTGAAGCATCTTAGCTTTACTATTAGCCATGCTTTCTTTCTTTCTTTCTTTCTTTCTTTCTTTTACATTACAAGCTATCAAAATTTCATCAAATTTTTTGACATAAATATCAGAAGCAAGCTATTTTCTTTGAATGTGTGATGTAATTTATTAGCTACCATAGGCAAATAACTAAGGATAACAATGCAGTAAATACAAATCAGTGTGGTTATTATTATGATAATACATTAAAATTATATGATAACAAATACCAGTTTGCAATAGTATAAAGCAGTATAACGGACTGTATTTGTAGAGATGAAATTAGTGAATGGGACATAGGATGGATAGGTACAGTTAAGCTATACATAGGTAAGGTAGCAAGAAAATACATTTGCTGGATTGCTGTGAAATTTAGTCATAACTTTTGATCTAATATTTAGAACAATAGTCAAACACAGTTTGGTTACACAAATTCCAAGAATACATTACATTAGTCAAAATTTCCCCAGTATACTTTCTTGAACACATTGTGTAAACATTCATGGTGCAGGATAGAAAAAGCTGATTGGATGTAATAATAAGTTGATCCTCCATTGGTAGCTTTAATATCCGCCACACATATGCTGTAATTGCATATCAGTCCAGCACATGTCAGGAGGAACTTCCTCTTTACAAAACTCTGCCAATTCAGAAATATTCTTTAGATATCTGTTGTGAATCACTCTCTTGGGGTCATGGGCAACTTATGTACCGCTTTAGCTCGAATGCTGTCAGTGTATACACAATTTCATGAGATATCTATTTTTGCCATTCATATCATTAGAGTATCTCCTAAGGTCAGAATGAAGGAAATGTTCTGAAGCGCCTCAGCATTTCCTGTAGCATTTCTTTCGAAGTCACTTTCACTGTCACACTCGGGAAGCTGCATGATAATGGCCAAATCACATAACCCGGATAGAGTGAAAAGCTGACTGAACTGAGGAAGAGGAAGAGGAAGGAATGTGAAGTCAGTAAAAAATACAAATACCTACGGGTGTTAGTGCTGATGTGCTTTTGGTAGCACCGTACAACTGTACCAAACATATTTGATATCCCGACTTGAATATACGCTTTGTATTGCACAGTGGGAAATTTCACAGACGATTAATCTGGATAGAAAACTACTAGAGATGACATCTGTGTTCTCTGTTGTCCTTTAGATTTTATGGCTAGAAAATCATCCTGATTGTGAGTGAAAGCAGAATTTGACATAATAGGACTCGCGCATTATCACGCACAGACATTATCTATTGGCTTCCATTTATGTCTCAGCGCTGCTTAACTACAGCATGAGGCATACTAAAAGAAAAACACACATCATGGGCTTTTAATGATTATGCAAAATTGCCTTATTTTTGTTGCCATACATCTCTCATGGTTGCCCTTTTCGTGACTTTCTGATTTACAAAGGCATCTCACTGGAACTGAGTAATTTGGGGCTATATGATATCTCTACTCGTTTTTCATTTCCATGTCCACCCCTCTTCCTTTAATGATAAAAACAAATAGTTTTATTTCTTGCAGCAAATTGACTATTTCATTCTCTCTCTCTCTCTCTCTTTCTTTCTTTCTCTCTCTCCCCAGCTCATCTGCTGGCAAATGATAATGCTCCTATGAAAATGTGCCAGCTTCTATTTATAGAAGATGGCGGCCTGCCAGGCTAATAACTTTTCTCTGACATTTCTGAGAGCACCGAGATTGTCAATTTACTGCTCATCTAGCGGCGGACCATTTCCTCAGTGCCTCATCCTGAATGGCTGACCATCGGTGAGGCTACGCCAGGGAACTGAGCCTGCTAGCGACGCCAGATCCCTTACAACTGCGCCTCGCTTACATCATAGAGGACATCATGTCCTCCAGCCAAACCCCAGCCTGTCTGCTCTCTCTTTTGTACCTTGGCATTTCTCTCACATGGTCTATTCCTGTGTCACTTCCTTTCTTTTATTTTTCTTTTCTTCCCTTTACATATTAATCCCCTCTCTTTATTTCTGCCCTTTTCTTTTTTTACCAGCATCGGAGCCTAAATAGTCTGAATATGCATTGCAGTAGTAACTACAGCTCCTTCACTCTGATGTGGCCTAAATGTTTCTTGTCATGTGTTTTGTTTTGGGCAATTGTGGATTTCAGCACATTTCCACACTGTAAAAATGACCGTGAATTTAACGGTAAAAGACTGTAAAAATGCTACAGTAAAAACATGTTAAATGGTTAACAGTAAGTTCCCCTGCTATATATTGTGAAAAACCGTATTGGACATTGCATGTAATTTCACGGTAGTATACCATTTCGGGAGTGGAAAAAGAACGGAAAATTTACAGTGAATAACAGTAAATTGACATTCACAGAATTCCCTGCGTTACATTTCAAATTTCTTCTTTTTTTTTTTTTTTTTTTAAATAGCTATGTTTTTTTCTTAGTTTGTACATTAGGGTTGCATGTTACATCTAATGTTGTTAAATTAATGTTAATTGCATTATTTCAGTTTCATGTGTGTTATCATGATGGTGTTTACTGTTTGTGTGAATGACACTGTACACCTTTTATATATGTTAATATTTAAAAGCTGCTTGTGATGGGCTTTTGTTTATGTGACTGGTACAAAACAGATTTCAGTACTTTAAAAGGTTGGTATATTAACTTTATATCAGTTAATGAGATTACGGTATTTAAATGTAAATTTAAGTTAAAAAAATGTAAAACCTAAAACGTTGCTACCGTATTTTGTATGGTAAAATGCTATTTCGTTTTTTTTACCGAATATTTTACCTATATATATCATACATCTGTTCCACCTTTATTTGACCCTCTAACTCTTGCACTTTCTATTCTATTTTAATTCTACTTTATCTATATTTATCTTTAAAAAAAAATGTATTCTTTATTTAAAAAAAACAACAAAAAACAAAAACTAGCTTTCTATTTTTTTCTATTCTATCTACTTGTTTTTCTTTGTTTGTGTGTGTGCGTGTGTAATGTGTGTGTGTGTGTGTGTGTCTGTGTGTGTTCATATGTATGTGTGTGTGTGTGTATATATATGTATACACCTTGCTACGTGCAAGCTAAACAGATGAGTTTTGAGTCTGCATTTAAATGTGGCTAATGTTTTAGCACATCTGATCTCTTCTGGAATCTGGTTCCAACTGCGGCCGGTAAAAGCGTCTGCTAAATGACTAAATAAATAAATAAATAAAATATATTTATTTTATTTTATTTTTTTACAGTGCAGGTTTCTTTAGTTTAACACTGATAAAACATCAGAATTTGCCTATTATTGAAATATTGGCTGTTTATTAGATAGTAATTACAAAGCACATATTCTGCATGTCCATATTCTACATCCTTAATACTACCTAATACCTAAACCAGTGGTTCTCAAACCTCTCCATGAAGTACCCCCAGCACTGCACATTTTGTATGTCTCCCTATATCAGACACACCCACTTCAGGTCTTGAAGTCTCCACTAATGAGCTGATGAGTTGAATCAGGTGTGATAGATGAGGGAGACATACAAAATGTGCAGGGCAGGGGGTACTCCAGGACATGTTTGAGAACCACTGACCTAAACTTAACAACTACCTTACTAACTATTAATAAGCAGCAAATTATGAGTTTATTAAGGCAAAATTCATGGTTAATGGTTTGTTAATAGCAAGAACTGGACCTTAAAATAAAATGTGACCACAAAGTTTACATGCGTTAATATTGGCAGCTTATAATAAACCTTATAATAGGTACACTGTGTCACAATACATTGCCGGAAGGAACGATGGAGACGTAGAATAGCAAACACAGTCTTTTATTAAATCCAAACAGGGTAAATCCGCACCAGGAAGTGAAGATGACACACGTTCACAACATGTAGACCCGGACAAACACAGACTGAACAGACTGGGGCTTAAATACACAGGATAATGAGGGAATTGGGAGGAACACAGGTGAACAGAATGACTAATTAAGAGACAACGAGGTACGGAACAGGAACAACCAAATAAGGGCACATGAGGGAGAAACTGGGTCACAGGTAGCACATGAGGAGCAAAACACAACAAAGACAGTCCAATCCTAACATTTCGCCCCCTTCCCGGAAGGCGTGTCCTCGCACCGTAGAACCAACAGAGGGAGGGATGGGTGGGAACTGGGAGAAGGCCCAGGAGGAGGACGGACACCCGGGAGGGGGCCGGCAGACAGAGTCCAGGGAGGTGATGACGGAGGGAGGAGCCAAGGAGGAAACAGGAAGAGCCAGGGCAGATCAGACGGAGGAAGGAGCCAGGGAGATGACAGGAGGGACTTGGAGCATGCGGCGCCAGGTGGGACCCAGGCCACAGCCATAATGGCGACCCACTCTGGAGCCGACGGAGGGAGGAGCCATGGAGGAGGAAGGACTGACGTCTCCAGGGAGCCAACCAACAGCGGTGGAGCAGGTGGCGGAGGAGCCCGAGGCGGAGACGGAGAGCCGATGAGCCAGGACAATGGTGAGGATCCGGAGGGCCAAGCCAGATCCTTAGACAGCTCACCCTCAGCCATGGTGCAGGGGGCGGAGCTCCTCTCCGCGCTCTCACTGTCCATGATGCTCTCCCCTGTGGCGAGCGCTGTAGCCGGCTCTTGCACCTGGTCTGACATAACAGGCTCGGGCTCTGGGGCGATCCTCAGCACTGTCGCTCTCACTAGCGATGGCTCGTTGGTTGCGGTGGGCTCTGGCTTAAGTTCCGCACAGCAGGGTGATGGTGGGCTGGGCTCTGGGTCTGGCTGTGTTCTGGATCGGGGGTAGACACTCTCCAGAGACCGGATGATAGCCTCTCTCCAGCACAGTCCGGTGGTGTCTGGGAGGTTGATGGGGCGGTAGTAGTTGGCCCCGATCCAGAACAGGGAGTTCAGCACAGCGTCATCGAACGCCGTTAAAATGGCGAGCTGGCTGAACTCCACAGCATACTCCAAGAGGGAAAGGTCCTTGCTGGCGAGGGAGGTAAACTTGACAGTGAGGGAATCCATGGGGAAGGAAACACTAAAGAAACAAAAAACACTGAATGGAAAACGGAAAACAAATGGAGGGGAGACACATAGTTAAACAGTTTGTAGGTCAGTTCTTCTGTCACGATATGCTGCCGGAAGGAACGAAAGAGCCATGGATAAACGAAACCGTCATTTATTAAATCCAACACACAGGGTAAATCCACACTTGGAAGGGAAGGAAGACACATGTACACAACTGGTAGACCCGACAAAGAAGAATCGCACAGACTGGAACTAAATGCATGACTTAATGAGGCAATTGGGAGAAACACAGGTGAACCTTGCAAGCGAGGGAGGTAAACTTGACAGCGAAGGAATCCATGGGGAAGGAAACATTACGGAAACAAAAAACACTGAATAGAAAATGGAAAACAAATGGAGGGGAGACACGTAGTTAAACAGTTTGTTGGTCGGGTCTTCTGTCACACTACGCTGCCGCAACAAAGGAGCCGTGGATAAACGAAATTGTCTTTAATTCAATTCAACACACAGGGTAAATCCACACCTGGAAGGGAAGGATGACACACGTACACAACTGGTAGACCCGACAAACACAGACTGAACAGACTGGGGCTTAAATACACAGGATAACGAGGGAATTGGGAGTAACATAGGTGAAAAGAATGACTAATTAAGAGACAACAAGGACAGGAACAGGAACGACCAAATAAGGGCATATGAGGGAGAAACTGGGTCACGGGGAGCACATGGGGAGCAAAACACAACAAATACAGTCCAATCTTGACACCCAACCATTCAAAAGTTTGGGATCAGTAAGATTTTTAATATTTTTTTCTGAAGAAATACCTTATGCTCACCAAGGCTGCATTTATTTGATAAAAACACAGAACAAAATATTTTTACCATTTAAAATAATGATTTTACATTTTAATATGCTTAAAATATAAAATATAATTAATTTCTGTGATGCAATAGTGAATTTTCAGCATCATTACTCCAGTCTTCAGTGTCACATGATCCTCCAGAAATCATTGTAATATGCTGATTTATTATCCGTGTTGAAAACAGTTATGCTGCTTAATATTTTTGCAATGTGATACTATCGTACCTGATGCAAATATTTAATGGAAATTCTTTAAGTTCATGTGATTTGTCTTTTTAATTGGATGCTATCCATATCAAAGGTGAAGCGTGCAGAGGATTAGTGTGCAAATGGTACAGTAGCTCAGCTAAAAACACATGAGGAAAACCATTGGGACAATATATCAATATCAGCAACCACAGACATTCACATTAGGACAGGATTCGATTTCTCAGATGACCACAGAGTTTATGGATATTTTGCTATAGAATTTTACAGAGGTTGTGTGAGGAAAAAAACAAACAAACATAGACTGGGCAGATTTGGGCAAAGTATATCGCAAAGTATATCTGTAAAACGTACTCGGTTACAAACGTAACCTAGGTTCCCTGAGATACGGGAACGAGTAATGCATCTGCTAAGACGCTATGGAAAAAAGTCATTTTTTCTGCTGAACTGAAGCCTTTTTCAATAACATAGAGTAACTTTTTTTGAAGTGTACTGCACGAACCAATGGCTAGGCAGCGGTGCTGCACGAACCTATGGCCACGAAGCCTGCCAAAGCCCGCCAGAATGGGTGGGGCCATCTGGCTATATAAGCGACCGCTTCACCATAGGATTCAGGTTACTTCGACTGAAGTGACGACTGAGACATGCAGCTACATAGCACGGCTAGCAATGCAGTACTCGATCCCGTATCTCAGGGAACCGAGGATACGTTTGTAACCGAGTATGTTCTTTATCGATACTTCACTCGTACTGCGTCTGCTAAGATGCTATGGGAACCAGTACAATCAAGCCATGTTATGGCAGAGGAACGACTACATGTGTAACCTTGCCTTAGGCACCTCAGGGCCCAAGGGGACAGGAATAGCAAACACTTCCCGAGGCAAATGGGCTAAGCTCACAGAGGTCATGCCCGGCCTGAGTGATCGTTCCAGAAGACTTGCACAGCCTCGGCACCCAGGGGCCGAGAGCGCACAAGTAAATCCTCTGATGGATTTGAGCATGTTACGGACAAACTCCTGCTCAGAGCGGTACTGCATAAGCAGGTGCATGCCAGTTATGCTGAAAGAATCCTAGCCTGCAAAGCAGGGACGTCCAGTCTATAAAACCTAGCAAATGTGGATGGAGAGGCCCAGCCGGCCACCACACAAATTTCCACAATGGACACGCCGCTAGTCCATGCCCAAGATGAGGCGACGCCTCTAGTTGAATGGGCTCGTACTTGTCTGGCCTGCTATAGGGGCATGAGAAGCAGAGGCCTGTTCTACCATGATGAGCAGGCATCTGTGACGTCACGCATGAGATGGAACCCGCGGTTTCAGCTAGTACGGAAGGTGGCGCATACGAAGCAGGCCCAACTGTAGCACTGGAGATTCTGCGGCCATAAGTCCTAGCATCTTTTGAAATGTCTTGAGGGGGCGAGAGGCACCGGCCTTGAAGGAAGGCCTCGCGACTACCGCTCTCATTTGGGTTGAGCCGAACACTGTTCCGAGGAATGATACTCATTGGCTGGGGGACAGTGCACTCTTGGCAAAATTGACCCTGAGCCCCAGGCATTCTAAGTGGCTGTGAGATAGTAACTCCGCCTCCAACTGGGCCAGAACGAGCCAGTCGTCGAGGTAATTGAGAATGCGGATTCCCTTCTGCCTCAGAGGGGAAAGAGCCACATCCATGCACTTCGTAAAAGTGCGTGGAGCCAGGGACAGTCCAAAGGGAAGGACTGTGTATTGATAAGTCACTTCCTCGAAGGCAAATTTTAAGAATCACCTATGGTGTGGGGCTATCTGGATGTGAAAGTAGGCATCTTTCAACTCCAGAGAAAAGAACCAGTCCTCTGGGAGGATTTGCGAGATGATCTGCTTCAGTGCAATCATCCTGAACGGCCATTTCATGAGGGTGCGATTCAGATGTCTGCGATCGAGGATGGACTGCAGGCCGCCATCCTTCTTAGGGACGAGGAAGTAATGGCTGTAGAAGCCTAACTCGCTCTGAGCTGGAGGCACCATCTCTATGCCTCCCTTTGCCAGCAGATTTGTTTACTTCAGAGCGCAGGACGTGTGCGTCCTTGCTCTGAACCAAAGTGGGGACCACCCCGCTGAAACGTGGGGGTCTCCAAGCAAATCGAAGTGAACAGCCTCGCTTTGTTATCCCCAGAATCCACTCTGACACTCCGGGGATGGCTTGCGATGCCTCGGCCCAGGAAGTCAGGGGTTGGATTGGTTCGAGTGCCTGCTCGCTGCAAGGGGACAGGGTACTCGTGAGAAATGGAAGAGGAAATCTGCTCTCTTTTTGAAAATGTTTGTGTTTTATTCTGCCCGCTATAACAGCGGATTGCCGCTTGGGTGCTTGAACGGGCCCAGAGTTTGCAGCAAACACATCGCAACTGCACCCAGAACTGGACGGGGTGATTGGCGGCTAAAGAGAGGCAGCTTGGGGGGTGATCCGGCTGCAGCGAGACTTGGCCCCCTCCTCTTTCTGTCCTTTAGATCAGGATGACGCCTGAGGCGCAGGGTCCAACACTATCTTGGCCCAGGGTCCCTGGCGAGTAGTGTTTGGCCGAGCAGGAACGTCGTCGAAGCTCAGGCTTGGCTGGCTAGGCGGTGGCAGCAGCCGCGGGTGCAGGCTTCGTGGGCTGCTGAGTCGGCGTAGACATGGGTCGACTAGAGGCAGCTGCAGAGCTAGAGCGTTTTGGCAGGAAGTGTCGCATGGCCTGGGACGACTTTTGTGCCTCTGTGAAACTCTCTGTGAAGCCTTCAACCGCTGGCCCATACAGACCGGTGGGAGAGACCATGGCATCAAGGAAGGGAATCTTGTCAGCGACCTTGATTTCCGTCAAGGTCAGCCATAAGTGGCGCTCGAGCACCACCAGACTAGCCATGGCAAGCCCTATAGCCTGAGGCGTGCTTTTGGTAGCACACAAAGCCAGGTCCGTTGCGCTTCTCAGCTCCCTGAGCGTCGGGGGGTCCAGACCAGACTCGTCCGTGCCGGCGAGGAGTTTGGCTTGGATGACCTGGAGAACCGCCATCGAGTGGAGCACCGAGGCTGCTTGTCCAGCCAAGGAGTAGGCGCGTCCAGCGAGGGCTGAAGTCGTCCTACACGGCTTGGATGGATGGGCAGCCTTTGCCTTCCAGCCGATAGCAGTGGGCAGGCAGAGATGTGCGGCCACTGACTTGTCCAGCGTAGGCAGCTTCTCGTATCCCTTATCTTCAGTGCCGTCCACCGAAGTGAGGGCGGACGAAGTGGAAGTATGGAGGCGTGCAGAGTATGGGGAGCGCCACGACCTAGTGAGCTCGTCATGGACCTCAGGAAAAAAAGGAGAGGATCGCTGACTAGGGGCTTAACGGCGCCCCGGCAGGAACCACTCATCTAGACAGCAGCGGGAGGGCTCCTCCGGTGGAGACCACTCCAATCCCAGCTCCTTGACGGCTTTCGAGAGGACATGGAATAATTCGGCATCCATCCCGGGCTTAACATCGCTGGACTCGGACAACGGCAGGGGGGTAGGGTAGGCATTCGAGCCCGACAGCTCCTGTCAGGGGAAGCCTCTCTGTGTGGAGAGAGCGAGGCACGCGGTACTTGAGCCGGCGTGAGCTCGCTCGCTTCCGAGCGCTGTGATCCTGTGCCCCGCTGTTTTTTCCTCACAGGCTCCTGGGAGGAAGAAAATGGGAGGGCGTAAGGGGCGTTGTCGCTTTCTGAAAAGAAAGCTATCCGCGAGCGCAGAGAAGCGAGACTCATGTTCTCACAATGGGAACAATCCGTCTCAGAGAGCGCGGATTCCGCGTGGGATTTTCCCAAGCAGGAACGCACTCACAGTGGCCCCAATACCGGCGCGGCATTTGAAACAATGCCGCAAAAATGTGCTTTTTAGAAATTTGCTCTTATAAGGCTCGCTGGATGGCGGCAGGGCAAGCTGGACCACTTCTTTGCGGCGCTGAAGGCGGCGAATCAGCCGAGCAGAAAGGTCACTAATCCACTGCGAGGCGTGTCAATGGCGAGCAGGCTCTTCAGTCAGCGGAGATCAGCGAAGAACGTCGCCGTCACTGAAGGAGAAGAAATCTGAATCCTATGGCGAAGCGGACGCTTATATAGCCAGATGGCCCCACCCATTCTGGCAGGATTTGGCGGGCTTCTTGGCCATAGGTTTGTGCAGCACCGCTGCTGAGCCATTGGATCGTTTTTGAAGTGTACTGCATGATCCAATGGCTGTGCAGTTACATTGCGTTATTGAAAAAGGCTTCAGTTCAGGATAAAAAATTACTTTTTCCCATAGTGTCTTAGCAGACGCAGTACGAGTGAAGAATCGATAGGGAACACAAAACATCCTTTCGGTAAACTAATCCAGTCTGAATAATGCTTTTGACTGTATCTTTGGGATCTTGATAAACCTTTTTTTAGGCGTCATTGGAGATATCTCACAAGATAACCAATTATGGCCTATAAAAGTTGTCATAACTAGCCTCAAGCAACCAGTATGCTGAAACAAGTTTTGCAAACCTTTCAATACCAAAACCTTGTACATGAGAAGAGCTTATACCCTCACAAATTTGAGAGTGATTTAATCTGTCATTCAACCCTTTCAGTCATTTGTAAGTGAGCTCATTGAGTGTATTTACAGTATATATCAGGCCCTCAAAATCAAATCATGGCCTGAAATCTATATGGGCATAGAGTCAATATAGCATCATTTGTCTTTTCTTCTGTCAGGTGATTCGCTTTATGGATATGAATAGTTCCCCCATGGGCGTTATGATAATATGCAGCATTTATTAATAGATTTATGATGCATGGATGCTGTGAGGTGAGGTCCATGCTGAACAAATTCTGAGGTGGACATGGTACAATATTGACCAAGTGGGACATTTTAAGACTATTTCACACAAATATGAACAGTGAACCTGCAGCTGTCAAAAGCATAGAAGCAAAATACACAACACTCTAATTTTATAGAGAGAGAGAGAGAGAGAGAGAGAAATTATGTTTAACAAAAGTAAAGTATGCCATGTCAGCACAAAAACAACTGGAAAATTAAATGCGATTACACATATGAACTGTATTTATATGGAGGAATTGGGTCTTGGGTCGCCACCTGATGTCCGATGTAAAATGTGGGTTCTAATGCAAAACCAATTGAGATCTAGTGCCGGGGAAGTGCCATAAGATAATTTATAAATGAAACATTAACAAGAGCCTATGACTAAGTGTGTAATTATCTTATGACACTGGAGCTTGAAAGGCTGTCATAACAAGTGAGAGCCTTTATGAATTAATTTTTCAACATTATTAATGCTTTCAGAATTCATTGACGAGTTAAGATAGGGCATTCTTGTCAAGATTTACTCTAAGTGACAATCATGTCAAAACAAATTCTGTCTAAATTGAGTGAAACTAAGTAATACTCTCCGCTCATTAATTAATGTTTCAAGTGCAACTGTTATGGTCTAGATTAATTTAACATAATTTTTTTTTTACCCCAAAATATATAAAGGGATCCCTCAGAGCAGTGCCTCACTTTCCTTTGTCGGCTTCATATAACCACTTATGATTTCTTGTTCCCTTCAATGACACATCACTGTCTTATAATATCACCTCAACAGACACTAAAAATTAAACTTTAGTGGACAGGGACTCTCGGGGAGGACAAATAAACCATAGCCAATAACATGTTTGTGTTGTTGAGATTTCTCGCAACCTGTCTCTTTCACTCTTGGTAGACTGATGGTGCCTGTAACAGAAAGCTTTGGTTCAGACTCAGCATATACTTTGATAACTAAATGTGAAACAATATCAGCAATAGAAGCGATGGTGGAAAAATCTCTGCTCTCAACTAGTGGCAGTAAAGTAGCCTATAGCCTCCATGTGTCAGTAAATCTTGACTGACAAACTGAAAAGCTTATATAGTAATATTAATTCAGACAGAGCCAAATCATGGCTCCTGGGCACACGTCTTTGTGGGCCCCCAACCCCTGCCACCCATAGTGGCAGACATATTTCCCCCCAATAAATAGGAAATGTATGTTTTGGTAGCTAACATTAAATTATACTTCTTTTTTTTTTACCCCTAAAGAGTGCATATTAGTACATTAAAGCAATAGTTCATTTTATCATCATTTACTCACCTCATGTAATTCCAAACCTGTATGAGTTTCTTTCTTATGTTGAACACAAAAGAAGATATTTTGAATAATTTTGAAGAACCAAACAGTTGTTGGTGCCCATTGACTTCCATAGTAGGGAAATAAATACTATGCAAGTCAATGTGGATCATCAACTTTTTCATTACCAGCATTCTTAAAAGTGTCTTATTTTATGTTCAACATAAGAAAACAAAACAAAACAAAAACTCATTCAGGTTTGGAACGACATACGAGTGAGTAAATGTAATGTGAGCAAATTTTTGGGTGAACTGTCCCTAAAAAAAGTACATACTAGTACCTAAAATGTGTATTAGTATTAGTACCTATATGGTACATTTTACTACCTTTTGAAAATATACTACCCCAGTAACAACTTTTGTGTTTTTTTTTTTCTTGTAAGAATGTAGGCAGTGTGTGCATTAGGGAACTTGGGGGCACAAGTGGTCATCTTGTGGTGTAGACTCTGAGGGGCCCTACTGTAGATGTTTCAGTGGTCAGCACACACTATGCACAAAATTATCTAGGGGAGGTTTCTTTTCCACTGTCTGCCAGAACGGCTTTGGAGAACCTTTATTGTATGACGCCCCAGGCCACTGGCCCCTCTGGCTGAATTCGAAATCCAGCCCTGAATGCAGAGAAGATTTTCAAAGTGGTACAAAGCTGGAGAGCATGTACGAAAAACTCTCTAATCTTTAAATATGAAGGGAGCAATCTTTTTTTTTTAAGTACATTGCTGATGGTGAGCCTGAACGTCATTTTCACAATCTACTTCCAATATAGAAGCTCTCTGTCTTTTTCTTCTCTCTTTATCCCTTCCATCCTTCTGATCACAGCAGGAATAACACATCAGATTGTTTAGCAGGAAGAGATAGGCACAGTTCCTCAGCTGACAGTCACTGCACTGGAAGAAGAAGGAAGCATTTTCCTTTTTGCCGAAAGAATAAATGATAACGATGGGGTTTGACATTATTTCAGCTCTCGTCATTTGGTTCCTCTCTGACCGAAATGAGCTAATTTCATGCTCCAACGGGCAGTCTGAATCCCAAAATGAGCACGAATTGTCACTCGCCCTGGTGCTTGGATGGACAGCTAGCGATTGTGAGATCAGAGAATCTAACGGAAAATGTGAAAATCATGGGCAATAAAAACCACCATAGAGTTCACATTACTGCCAACCAATTTGATGGCTGACATGTTTTTGCTCGAGATGTATTGTTAGGTAGAGAGTTTTCCAGAGGTGTCCAGAGACATCTGTTGGACGTCAGGAGGTCTTTGCCATCAAAGGCAAAAAACAAAACAAAACATAAAACCCTGTCTGTCTCATTGGTCTGAGTCCTTTCACATCACATCTACCTCCAGGCTTTTAGCAAATTGCCCTTTGGCACCGCAAGAGTCGAAGTGATATCTCCCCTGTCTTTAATATCGAGTCAGTGAGAAAATCTGGAAAAAAGTTAAATGACTAAGTCTACAAAAAATATGACAGTCAATATTTTCATCTGCTCTCCTTGGCTGCTGCATAGAGAGACTGTGCCAGGACCCTTAGCTGTTTGAGGTGTCTTTGGAGATATGCTTACTTCCATCGAGACTCTAGAGAGTAACTGGGTTGCCCTTGTCACAAATTCACAATGTGCATCTCAATGAGCTCACACCCTGTCAACTTATTGCAAACTGCAAGTGTGTGTGCATGTGCAACATTAACAGGAGACTGTTGCATCTCCTGTAATGGATGGTGGGAAACATGGAGGAAAAGTGAGAGCTACAGAGGACGGAGGAGTATCTCCCCCTACCCCCCACGAGGGACAGCGAAAAGATGAACGCGGCGAAGATATTGGATGAGTGGAAGAGACAAGTCACTGTGTTGGGTAGTCACTTTCAATAACAACTACCCACTACAACCTCACAGGCGTTCCACAGCGAGCGAAGGAACCACTGGGGGACGGCAATTGACTCCAAGTGACCACTTGACAACAAAAGACTGATTAGATCCAAACCTTTCACACCTACGTTGTACTAGAACTGTGAAGGAATGATGCTGTTTCATCCTATGTGGTCTTGTCAATCAAATTAAGCCTTGTGTGGACTGTTTGTTATCTGAGACCAGCAATTATGCGTGTTGGAACTTTTTCTGAAAGTTAATGGGCAGCTATTGTACAAGTATATAAGAGAGATGGGATAAACTCCATGGTAACAGCTTAGTCTCATTGTACTCTCCTTTTCACATCTCATGTCTTGAAGCTTAGAGTTAAATGTAGTAGTTATCGTTGCTCTGTCAAAAGATCGTCAGAGCAGTGCTTTACTACGTATCAACTGATCCGTTCTGCTTTTTTGGTGGTTGAATGGGGGATAATGAGAAAGACAAAGGAGACAGACGGAGCAGAAGTGGGAGCTTGAGACTTTTCCAAGCAGTTCGCCTCCAGGGGCTGCTGTTGCTCAAGCCTTTGTGACTATGACATATGTGAAGTTTAATGTACAATAAAGTCCTCAATAACCACCTCTATCTGCCATTACATTAATAGTACTTACATGTGAATTAGAAATCCAAGTAATGACCATGCATTTAGCATTTGTGAAATGCCACATGACAAAGCACAAACACAGCCTATTCAGGACATTAAATACCAACTACAGAAAATAACTCAGACTCTTGTGTTCTGCTCAGGTCGGGATGCATTATTAATGTAATGTGTTTCTTGATCATTCTCTCCCTGGAGATAAACATCACCTGACATTTTGGAATGATATTTGATTTCGATCTTTAAGTGTTTCTTTCATTGAGTTTGTTTAATGTTTAGCTTTATTCAAGTTATTATCTTCCCTATTCCATGCCTGGGTCTCATTAAAATTTGTGGGTGAAACATTGCCACATGCTCAGAGAGCTTTTGAGTTTTGCGCAAAATTCCACAACAAACAGTCATCTTGAGCTGGGGAATGAAATGTAATCCTCAAAATAGGGTCAGTGTAAGCTGATTATACTCAGTACTGTACTTACAATTGTATTGTACTTACACTTAACCCAACTGGATGCTAGAAAGGCACAAAATAGATGCCACTGAATCAGAATGTTTCCCTCTGTTCCTGTATATAGAGCGGAATGGTCACTTTCATGTTGACATTTCTCATAGTTGACTGAAGCATTTTATATATGGGTTTTCTTCACATTATTATTCACTGCCATTTGGAAAAGATCCTTGTAATGACTTAGGAATCATAATCCGGAATGGCTTTTCGGGAATTAAATTTCCTGTCCCTCAAGACAGAGACAAAGTGGATGAAATCGTTATTAAATTTTCTATGGAAGGAGACAGATAGTCTGATTGTTCTGTTAAAGACACAGGAGTTTGATCGTAACACAACAGATTGACAAGCGAGTTCTGCATGGTCCTCAAGGACATTAGTGTCTTCAAGGAATGCAAGCTTACTGGAGCATCACTGTGACCAAAAGGTCCTACTAAATATCACAAAAGTCCTCATATCACATCGAAGACAGTGGCCGCAATTCCCCTGCCAATATAGTTTGTGACTCCAAAGGTTGAGAAAACCAACAGGCGTCATGTATAAATAAGCAAATACAAAATAAAACAAAAAGTGACCTATTTGATTTCCCCACAGGCTTCAAGATTGGGCTTATTTATGCAACATTTTTATATGCCTTTGCTATTCAGTTGTATCGAGACAAGCTTTTGGAATAAGCACTTATCTAAGGGGAACAAGCATGAGTGCCATGTGGATACATTCACGTAGCACAGGATGCTAAATTAGTCTTCCACTGAGTTTGTGGGCACAGTGTTTTAATTGTACATATTCACTTTCCATTTCTGTCGGTCCTGTTATTTGATGGTAAGACCTAATTGAATAAAAGAGTAACTTCTGATTCTCTCTCTTCCTATCTCTCTCTCTATAGACAAAACATGAAGCAGTAATTGGCATATATTATTAAAACAAATATAGTATTGTTGTACAGCTTTCAGCCAGAATCCAATACAAAGGCAGATTTATACAAAACAAAATTTAAGCACATTTGATCCAGATTCCCACATTTTGTTTTTGTCGCAACAGGAGCAATGAAGGGTAATTCACATTTCTACCACTTTGTATTATAGTCATTTTTGTGAATTTGCCATAATTGCACGCTGAGAGAGAACACGGTGCACAATTCCCAACATCTATTTGTCAAGGTAAGCAATCTCGTCATCCCACAAGAGTATTACAAAATGCTTAATTCAGCATATGAACCTCTGCAGACAAAAGTTAATTTAGAACAATCCTGTGACTGCCGTGGTAATTACCCACTTCTTAGCATTGCTAATTATTGTCCTTTCATAACTGCTGATGATGTATAATCACAGTTTTGGCATGCAAATTAGCCTGATAAATAAAAACAGATTTGCATGTAACAGGAATGAAAAGCAGTTTGCTAGATGATTGATGGAGATGGGAAAAAAAACATTGTGCTGTAGGGTCATTTGACATGTGGGAAGCATGGATTTATTGTCTGAGTGATGAATTCAGAATGGCTATGAAAGACTTGCTAAGTGCAGTACAGGTGGATCGACCGCCTCAAACACAGTAAAGCTTACAGTCGTAAATGGCTGCCATCATTGGTAAGGTGCTGAAAATGGTCCCCCGTTCTGAAATACTGGTGGTATTTTATTGCGCTTGAGATTTATGTCATGAATATGGAAACTGGTTTGCCTTTGAATCTGCTTTTTAAATGAGGGAAAGAAACCTCAAGGGCTAGTTCACCTAAAAATGGAAATGCTCATCATTTACTCACCCTCATATTATTCCAAACATGAGTTTCCTTTATCACATTGAACACAAAAGAAGATATTTTGAAGAATGTAGGTAACCAAAAAGTTAACGGTAGCTGTTGGCTTCCATATATGAAAAACAAAACAAAACAATTCAAAAACTATTGAAGTCAATGGCTACTGTCAACTGTTAGGTTACCAACATTCTTTAAAATATTTACTTTTGTGTTCATCAGAAGAAAGAAATCCATACAGGATTCAATTTTTTTTCATTGTGCAAATAAATCGACATGCTTTTAAATGATAATACAAATTGTGATGCAATAAATCATTAAACAAATTGTTTTCATTCATAAAATCTGCACTGTTTAGTCATTAACCCAAGTCCAAAAAAAAAAAAGAATAAAAATACTTGAATCATCTGCAGATACGATAGCAATATTCATACTGGGAAATGTGTCAAACTCTCAAAGGTGTATAAACTTTTTAAGAAGTCCAGCAGGCTTAGTGGTCAAATAAGGACACGTGTTTCTGTCTGCCCCTCCCTATCACACTGTCTGAAGGAGGTTCTCTAATAAGCTCAAACCCTCGGGGCCTCTGGGATGGTAAGAGGCCCAGTGACACTGCTGCTGTTCCAGCATCCCCTCCACCCACGCTTTCTTCTCAGCCAGCAGCCTCTACACTAAACATTGTCCCTTAAGGCCCCAGCAATTCCCATTGTGGCTTCTTCTGATGTACCATAAACTGTAAGCTGCCAGACCCTTCTGCTAAGTGAAGTTTGGGGGAGTGGAATCTTCAAATGGAAGCTTCCACTCGCATGGCATCATAAAGGGAGTATTATTTTATTACATTTCTAGTAGAAATCTATTAAAGGCCTTTAGTCACCCATTTTGAACATAGCACAAGAATGGTGTTACTTTGATACTTTGTTTTGCATGGTTACAATGCATTGCAACATGGTCTCAGATGATTTGCAGACAGAAAGTTTGTGTATTATTCTAAACCCTTGAGATTCAATAACAATATCCTGACATTATTTTACTTGTGCTATGCTGTTGTTTAGGAAGTTGCAATATTTTATGTTTGGATTTTAAAATAATTCCAGAGTCTCAGTTTTTTGACAGCACACACCTTTTTACAGTATGTCCCTAAATAATCACTGATATTTATGGCA
Organism: Sinocyclocheilus anshuiensis; assembly: GCF_001515605.1. Classification (NCBI taxonomy): domain Eukaryota; kingdom Metazoa; phylum Chordata; class Actinopteri; order Cypriniformes; family Cyprinidae; genus Sinocyclocheilus; species Sinocyclocheilus anshuiensis. The sequence continues at coordinate 1,084,852 of NW_015542354.1, forward strand.
TATGAACTGCTTTATTTATAAATAGTCGCTTTAAACATTTAATTGTACCTGGCTTATACCATAATATATTATTATTATAAAAAAACTACAACAAAGAAACAAAACAAAACAAAAAACATGTAATTTTGCTATTTTATATTTTGTAATACAAGTTTGCCATTGGTAAGATTTTTATTATTATTTTGTTTGTTTTTGAAAGAAGTCTCTTATGCTTTGATTAAAAATACAATAAAAAATAAATATTGTGAAATATTATTACAATTTAAAACAACTGTTTTCTATGTAATATATATATTACTTACACTTACCCCTTCCCGTTTTTTTATTTTTTTTGCATATTTGTCACACTTAAAAGATTCAGATCACCAAACAAATGTTATTATTACACAAAGATAACCCGAGTTAATACAAAATGCAGTTTTGAAATAATTATTTCATTTATTAAGGGAAAAACGCTGCCCAAACCTGCCTGGCACTATGTGAAAAAGTAATTACCCCCTAAATCTAATAACTGGTTGTGCCACCCTTTGCAGCAACAACTGCAATCAAGCGTTTGCGATAACTGGCAATGAGTCTTCCACATCACTGTGGAGGAATTTTGGCCCACTCTTCTTTGCAGAATTGTTTTAATTCAGCCACAGTGGAGCATGAGTTTTTGAGCATGAATGGACTGTTTAAGGTCATGCCACAGCATCTCAATTGGATTTAAGCCCAGACTTTAACTTGGCCACTCCAAAACTTTAATTTTGTTTTTATTGAGGCATTCAGAGATGGACTTGCTGGTGTGTTTGGGATCATTGGCCTGCTGCATAACCCAAGTGCGCTTGAGCTTGAGGTCACAAACTGACGGCCGGACATTCTCCTTCAGGATTTTCTGATAGCGTGCAGAATTCATGGTTCCATCAATTATGGCAAGTCATCCCGGTCCTGAAGCTGGAAAGCAGCCCCAGACCATCACACTACCACCACCATGTTTGACTGTTGGTATGATGTTCTTTTTATGAAATGCTGTGTTGGTTTTACGCCGGATGTAACGGGACACACACCTTCCAAAAAGTTCAACTTTTGTCGCATCAGTCCACAGAATATTTGCCCAAAAGTCTTGGGGATAATCAAGATATTTTTTGCCAAATGTGAGACGAGCCTTTGTGTTCTTTATGGTCAGCAATGACTTTTGCCTTGGAACTCTCCCATGGATGCCGTTTTGCCCTGTCTCTTCTTGTTGTTGAATCATGAACACTGACCTTAATTGAGGCAAGTGAGGCCTGCAGTTCTTTAGATGTTGTTCTGGGTTATTTTATGACCCCCTGGATGAGTCGTCGTTGCGCTCTTGGAGTAATTTTGGTAGTTCACGGCACTATATATATATATATATATATATATATATATATATATATATAATTGTATTTATTTTTTTATTTTTTAATCAAATGTAAATTCATGTCCCAATCACGTTTTCTTGGTTACTAAACATTACTTACACTATCAGAAAAAAAAGAAAAAAAAATATGATTACATTAACAATGTAATCAATATTCTAGCCTTTGTGTTCTTTTTGGCCAGCAATGGCTTTTGCCTTGGAAATCTCCCATGGATGCCATTTTTGCCCAGTCTCTTTCTTATTGTTGAATCATGAACACTGACCTTAACTGAGGCAAGTGATATTATATTGTTCATTCAGACTGATTCGCAAACGCGAGCACACACACGAGCACAAGAGGCAGGATTATAGTTCTGTTAAAACTCAATGGGCTCAGGGGAGGCGAGAGAGATATGGACTCCCACTGTAACATTTCCCACTGGTGTCTTTGTTGGACAATGTTTCTTTAGAAAAACGAGTGAATTATACACTTTTTAATGTTATATTTTGTAATATTGGCGTTCTTTTAG
>NW_015542354.1:1088305-1092956 GCF_001515605.1 Sinocyclocheilus anshuiensis
CCTTAGAAATGGCTTCATAACCCTTTCCAGACTGATACATGTCAACTATTTTGTTTCTCATCTGTTCTTAAATTTCTTTAGATCGCGGCATGATGTATTGCTCTTTAAGCATGCTTCACTTCATCAGACAGGTTCTGTTTAAGTGAATTCTTGATTCAACAGGTCTGGCAGTAATCAGGCCTCACTGCCTCCCTTGCCTGATTGCCTTGCCTGAAATGCCCATATATATATATATATATATATATATATATATTCCCCTTCAAACCCCAAGTTCATTGGTTTGGTACCCAGGGAATGCTCAGACAAGTTGGTATATTAACGTGGTTTAATTTTGATATACAGTTAAGAAATGGAAAAACTTTCACAAAATGTTATACCGTATCCCTCGAAGTGATCGCCATGCAGTGACAGTAACTTCCTGCAAACCACAGTTGCAACTTTTTTTTTTTAACTGTAAATGTAATACAACAGTGTAGAGCTTTACATGAAGATAGCATGTTTCCAAAAATCCCCATCTAACGTTTCTCACAATGCCTGAGGTCTTGCTTACAGCATATTCATACCAGTAATCTCTCTCTTTTGCTGATTCATTCTCTCCCTCTGCATAACATACATTTCACAACTACCTACCATGTAAAGCAGCCCAGATTATTTGGTTACTCAACACCTCATCCCACAGATTTATCCGTTGCTGAAACACGCTTATACAGATCTTTGCTGTCCGAAACACGTGAGGGAGTGAAATTCTATTTGTCTCCACTGGCCTGCCTGCTGAGCATCTTGATGGATGAGATTAAGGTAGGGCTAAAACCATGGCCTGATGAGCAAGCGTGCAATTGCGAGATTAATTAGTGTCATCCGTCGTGGGAGGCCTCTTTTCAATGCATCCCCTTTGGATAAACTGGAGTAATGGAGAAGATACAAGGCCCCCTAACTCAGTCAATCATAATATTTACCGACTGAATCTTTTCTCAATTACTATGTGCTGTATTAGGTCAAAAGTGACATCAGGCTCGGAACAGAAAATTGCTCCAGAAAATTACATGGTGGCTTTGATAAATAACAAATACGTTTTCTGGTTTGATTCGGGTCCCAGATCTGTGCACCCCAAGGGATTTAGCGATGAATATCTTGATGAAGACAAAAGATAGAAAGGGAGTGAGTAATAGACAGATAGAGTTGCTGATAAATAGATTATCTCTTTGGGGGTAATTATACAGAGAGAGCTCTGAGCGACTACTCAAAGTTGAAATGATAAACTGAGGTTCACTTTCTCCCTCAGGTTTTCTCTAGCTCTCTTGCTCTCTTCCTCCTCCTCTTTACAGTTCATTTACTCCCTGTGGCTCACCTGAGATTGATACTCTGATCCTCTGATTGCCATAATGGCTCCATCCCGGAGATCCCATACATAATGCACGGCAGACTCGCTGATTGTGGGGGGCATCGCCAGGTCCCGGCGGCCATTAATTTCCCTCCGACTATTGATGATGCTGGATTAAGTGTTGTTCTTCATTCAAATTAAGTTTGTTTCTGCTTTCAAATGATTTAGCTTTCTAATAAATTTGCATCTTATGCTGCCTGAATTTGTTAAATGTTAAATTGACCTATTCCATTCATATTTTATTGCTTTCGTTTATTGGAATCCTCAAATGGAAAAGTGTGAAAGTTGCATATTAGCATCACCTGACAAAACAACTTTAAAAGATTCATATTAAATTGTATCAGCAGTGCAGCGGCATGTCAAGTAAGTGATGATCCTAAGACAATTACAATTGTTGTCACGAATTCGGTCCATGGACTTCCGTTTATTCACCACCAGAGGTCACCCTTTCCATTACATTGACTCTCGCACAACACAAACTGTTGCATAGCACCCCGGACTACATATCCCATCATTCTTTGCACGATTTGCACACTGCACTGATTGCACTCATTGCACACAGCTGTTTCTAATCACCTCACTCACTATATAACACCCACTCTAACCACCTTTCTCTGCTGAGTATTGTTTAGCCCGTACCCCATTCCGAGTCCCATTCCGAGTCTCTGAGTTTTCCTTGTTTTGCCTTGCCTTGCCTGTTTTCGCGGTTTCTGATCTTTGCCTGTTTTCCTGGATTTTTCCCTCTCGTCTCACCCCTGTGATTCTGTCTGCCGATCGGTGACCTACGCTAGCCCTGGGACTATTCTTGTGTTTTGCCCGCCATATACCTGTTTGCCATTGTTTGACCCTGCCTGTTTACCACGTCTCTTTAATAAAGCTTGCAGATGGATCCACACATCTCACGTCTCATCAGCCCCGTTACAATTGTTATTGTTGTAACAATTACATGACGCTCAACATAATTTGACTAATTTGTTTGATTTTGATAATAATTGATTTAATTTTATAAACAAAAACCTTTCATATGCAAATCTAACATTATTGTTACCAGCATAAAATGGCAATGACATTTGAAGCACATGATCCCATATGCAAATGTAATATACTGTATGTACATACAGATATTGAATTTTCATATATGAAATATATTGTCATACAAAGTAAAAATATGCTCTGGCACATATTTTCAGCTATTTTCATTTTCAATACAATACTTTTCTTTTTTTCTTTTTTTTCATCTCTTAAGTCTTTTGTTAACAATTTCCTTAATTACCAAATGGGACCAGAAATGATGCGGCACATTGGCTTTTAATAGAAACTTGAGAATAAAGTTTTACATTCTGTAATGCAAATATTTATGGTGGAAGGCGGATGAAGAAAATCTAACAACAATGTGTAGGTTTAGTTCTGGCAGAATGCAGGCATAATTACTAACACTGATTTTATACTCTCAACAGAAACTGCTCCATGTTTTGTAAGCAGCAGTTTTTGCCCTAGGAATAAACCATCTATAAAAACAAATTGAATAGCAAAGAAAAACAAAAGCAATTGCGCAGAGGAAAACAGATGCTCTGCCATACATTATTAAAAAAAAAAAAAAAGGTAAAGGGTAAGAGTGCTAAACATACACACACAAAACACACAGTAGTTCAGCCTGAACATGACAAAATGACCCTTTTAAATGGTTTCAGGGTTTGATTGTTTTTGGTTTGGCTAATGGAATCTATAACAGCTACTGTAATTTACTGTAATTTGTCTATTTGATGAGGTTGTTTGATCAAAATATATGTGTGCTGTGTGAAAATATTCAAAAGCGTATAGGTTTGGTCTGTTACTGGGGCATATTGCAAGGAGGCAGGTGACAACCCTGAGGTTATAATTTTTTTAAACAAACTAGCAATTAAAGTAATGAGTCTCACAACCCTGATCATATTCATAATGCTACTGCTGTTAAGTTAGTGTCATGGCAAGCAAGTAAGTTTGGAAAAAAAAAAAAAAAAACATTTAGTTTTTTAAAAATTAAAAAAGTTTTTTTTTTATTTTTTTTTATGTATGTTGTTTTTACAAACAACATGTACATATTGTCAACATATGCACACATACAAATTTTACTGTGGGGATTTTATATATGTTATAAACTTTTATCTTTATCTGAACAGAGAATGTGCAAATGTGTAAATTATATATCGCCTATACATCACATAACATATATGGCAATACCACTCTTGATATTGGGCAATATACTGTATGTCACATATTACTTTGGCATATGAAAAAAAAAAGAGAATATAGCTAGAAATTAGAACATAGCAGGACTAGGTAAAATGGTTTAGAGAACTGAATACATCTCAGCCAATGAAAAAAGTAAATCAAAAAAGTTAGATGGTCATACTACGATTCTCTGTTTCCCTGACAACAGCCATTGTGTCCTTTTTCTGAGGCAGAACCAATTTATCAGGCAAAGGGGGGGTGTGTGGAGTTTGCGATAGTGAAATCATGTTCGGGGAGGGGGGGTTGGGAGGGCATCGCTGGGGCCCCACAAACCTCTGGGCCCTATGCACTCTGTCACCCTTTCCCCCCACTAGCGACACCCCTGTTGGTGAGCATAAGTAATCTTATCGACCCCAAACTTCTGTATTTTGTTAATATTTAATTTTACGTTTACTGGTTCCCAATTTTGTTTTAGGTATTTTTTAAATCATGAGATTGACTTACATTCTATTCGGTCTATTGTCTTTGACATTACAGCTGAGGATAGTTGCTAATGAAGTGTCACATATCTTTGTGTCTAGAACTGAGTGACCATGAGAAAGATGGCAGGTTGTAACTACCATTCAGATGAAAATGAATGCTTATGGTTAGTTTTCTCCAGAACAGGTTTTGTATATATATTAAAATTAAAGGGGTCATATGATGCGATTTCAAGTTTTCCTTTCTCTTTGAAGTGTTACAAGCTCTTGGTGCATAAAGAAGATCTCTAAAGTTGCAAAGACTAAAGTCTCAAATCCAAAGAGATATTCTTTATAAAAGTTGAGTCAGCCACGCCTACCTAAAATGGCTCGTTCTAACAGGCCCCCACATATTTACGTCAATATGTGGAAATATTAGCATAATGCCGCCCAAATGTGCACGCAAAGAAAGCAGGCGTGGTTTCAGGAACAGCAGTATTGATGCAGCCATGTAAGGGAGACACTGTGTGTTTCAGTGCAAAAGCAAAAGCACTTTATTTGGCCTTCCAGAAGTAGATGCAATTAGGAATCATTGGTTAAG
>NW_015542354.1:1093178-1095619 GCF_001515605.1 Sinocyclocheilus anshuiensis
CACGTCAGCTGTCTTAACTGCGGCTTGTGTACTGCATCATCACTGTGTCTGTCACGCGACTCTGTTGCCCTTTTGGCTTGAACTGATGGTAAAACTAACGACATTATTAACTGTCTTGATATTTACTTTGAAAGCTTGAAGCTTGCGATTATGGAAAGGGGCGTTACATTTCCGATGCATGCTTGTGGTTTTCGGCCAATCACAATGCACTGGGTCAGCTGGCCACCCTTTAAAGTATTGTGATCACTGAAGCACTGGTTCAGTTCAGCACTGGCCAATTGTACATAGACAGCACAACCTATGTAGGCTGTCAACCTTGATCAGATTGAGCAAGACAGCTGCCTTAAAGACAGAAAGAGAATGAGTTGGTGAGAGATAGCGAGAGATGCCAGTTTCCCTGTCCCCTCCTATTCTACTCTCTCATATTCTCCTTTAAATTATACAGGCAAGCACTTTGCCAGGGCACTGAGGAAGGATGATCAATCTATCCATCTAATCTGGATTTATACTACGACATTATATTCATAATTAAAAAGAAGATTAATAGCATCTTTAAAATATGACCTACATGAGGGTTGTCACAAAGCAAGGCCAGACACAATCAGGATGGTTTATTGACTGGGTAAGGGGATGACTGGAATAGGTGAGTTAAAGGCAGGTGAGTGTCAACACAGTGAATGGTTCCAGGGTGCTTATCTGAGTTCTGATGGTGAGGATCGGATGCCGGTTACGTTGGAGATCGTGGAACAGTTTCCAAGGAGTCGTTGGAGGATCGCGGGAGGAACAGCAGGTAATTCGTTCTAGGAGAATTTGGCAGAGAGAGTCCAGAGCAGTTCGTAGGAGTGAACGGTAGACCGGACAGTGAGTGACTGTGCTGTGTGTGTATTTGTAGTGTGGCTTGATTGGTGACAGCAGGTGCGGGTGATCAGAACTCAGGTGACTGTGATCGGGTAATTATTCTGGATGGTGACTGAAGTGACTGTGATGAATCCCTGACAAGGGTACAGAATATAGAGTTGTTTGGTAAATAAATACACAGCAGTTACTGTATTTGGTGCATAGTAATGCAGATATGAATTTAATTAATGGCGGGCATTTCACCTACATCTGACCTTCTAGTGGCACAGAAGGTTGCTTGAGGAAAAAAAAAAAGAAACACAGCTTAGGGAAAAAGCAAGTGACAAAGATGAAGATTTATAAGGTTGGGTAGACTTTATCTGTGCTAAGTGTGTTGAATTTTAAGTGTTTTCCTTTAGAGGCACAACATAAATAAAAATGTCAATGACATATATAGTTAGAAGCATTAAGTTGAGTGTAAAAATGACTGTCAAAATTGCTCCCCAAATGAATGTTCCTGACAGAATTAGAATTGGAGACCATTTGGACATTTATGGAGGGCTTTTGGGTGGGTATATAAACAAGGTGTTACCCAGGATTTGTATGGACTGCTTTAGGGATAAATAAGAAACTACATAAATCAGAACAATAGCAGAAGGTCTGTGTTGTAAGAGAGACTAAGAGACTAATGCCAGTGACCCTCTCATAATAAAGCCCATATGAAGGCCAGGATCTCTCTCTCTCTCTCTCTCTGTGTGTGTGTGTGTGTGTGTGTGTTGTGCAGTTTTCTGAGCACAGTGCTGTAAATATAGTGTGGGTGGCTAGGAGCTCATTGCAACGGAGGCAGTGCTGAAATACTCACTCTCAGCAATCTACATTACTTTCAGCATAAATCTCCTCCTAAACTGCTGAGCTACATGTTCGGAAGCAAAGCCTAATGCTTAATATTCAGTGCAGTAAATAATTTTTGCCACATTTATGTTAGTGTCCAGTGTCGCAAGTCCCCACCATAGATCAGGTAGAAGAGATTCTGGTGATTCATAATATCATCAGGAAAAAAATAAAAAAAATACTTGCTGAATGTCATTTTAAAATGAGTTTCGTTCAAAGGGCAGGGAAGCTTTTGAAGTTTTGGAAAGGACTGTCAAGAAGGTTAAAGTGAAAACTCAGCATGTGTAGGTGTGTGTGTGTGTGTGGTTTCATTAATCTTGGTTCTTTTGGCATGAAGACAAAGAAAGTTTTCCAAGGTTTTCTTCCTGAAGAAAGGTCTTCCTTCCAAAACATTGAGCTCTAGTGCTTAGAGCTATGAAGTTATCAAACAAACAAAGTGCCTCTATTTTCGCATGTCCTTGATAAGTTCCATTTGGATGGCTTGCATTGTCTAGAAAAGTTTTGTGCAGAGAGAAACATTTATATGTTTCAACATACTGTATTGTCTAACTTATGTGACTCAGCCCTTCGGCCCTCCTGCAAATTATTTTAATTTGTTTGGATTTTTTTGCACAGGTAGGCCTGTTGTATTGATCAGCATTTTTTTCTTATTTATGAATGAATGAATGAGGGGTACACTATAGAAGGTAAACTTTGAGGAAATGTCTTAAAGG
>NW_015542354.1:1095750-1098754 GCF_001515605.1 Sinocyclocheilus anshuiensis
TCCCCTGTGAAACACAAAAGGACATAATTTAGTGAATATTCAATTAGGTCAGTTCAATAAAATTGCAGTGCATTCTGACTAATTGAAAATGCTTAATAGTGCACCCAAGTGACTAGAATAATTTTCCAAGCGAACGTTGCAAAATCAACGAAATTGTATAATAATTTGTTGACACCATTGCTGTTCTGTCATGGTACTTCATACTCCAGTCCAGCAGGAGGTGGAAACATCCTTCTAAAAAGTGAAAGTGAAGTGACGTGTGGCCAAGTATGGTGTCCCATCCTTGCTCAAGGATCTCACCTCAATCGTGGTATTGAAGGTGGAGAGAGCGCTGGTTATTCAATCCCCCCACTGACAATTCCTGCCGGAACTGAGACTCAAACCTGTGTCCTTCGGGTTACAAGTCTGACTCTTTATCCATTAGGCCACGACTGCCCTTAATTGGTGCGTAATAACACCGGAAGAAAGAGATGAACATTTATGTCATGTACTGGACTGGAAGTGCTGCATATTTACAAGGAATAGGAGGAGGTACAGTATTTAAACACAAAAAAATAACCTTAATGAGTCCTGTAAGACCAGACTATTTTAATGAGTTGCCCCAAGTGGCAGTGCAACACTTAGTCATTATATTGCTTTACACCTCTTTTTATCAGTTACGACAGTTTGGATTTATTACACAGTATTGTTTTGGATGATAAAGAAAAATCCATAACTCACAGTACAATAAGTACTGAGAAAAGGATTTAGAAACTTGAGAAATTCCTCAATCCAATTAGATGCCCAGTCATTTGCACTTTGCATTGGCTGAGACCTTTTGTTTGTAAGGGATTTGTAAGAATATCAGCATGTGGAATGTCTACTGCATTACCACCTGCCTCACCCACATGACCAGAAACAAGAAATCATACCATTTTATGAGAGACATCTAGAAATTTCAGTCAACCCAAACATATAATTTCTGCGGGAGGCATTATAAACTGGCAAAAAAAAACAAAAACAAAAACAACAACAAAAAAAATAAATAAATATATATATATATATATATATATATAAATCGTATAAAGGGCACTTTGAAATATTATGTGAAGCCAGAGCAATATAATATTAAGCAATATAAAGCTTGATAAACGTCCATAAACAGAGGCAGGTTAAGGACACACTGAGGCCCATGAGTTCACACTCCAAATACAGAACCTGCTGTGTTTTGCAGAATAAGCAGAGTGAGGCAAAGTGGCATGAATTATAGACACTTTTCAATATTGCCTACATTTCCTGCATTGATCTAGAGCTTATGAAAGTGTGTTGGTTTTGGCCTGGATAAGTGAAAGAGAAAGGAGTGACTATTAAAGAGACGAACAATATAGTCATCAGTGTGTGATGTAAATGTGTTTGTTTGTGTGTATAGCACTAACTTAATGCTACGGTTCCTGGCTCTTTATCTATTATGCAAACTCTGCTGACCACAAAATCTCACACCAAATTAGGTCTTTCCCTCACCTTGTCCTTAAAAATAAGCCCAAGTGAGCACATCAAAACAGTATTTCCCAGCAGGTAACTAGCTCTTGATACCTGGCTAGAGAAGTTGTCTTATATTCTTATGACAGTACTATTGAAGGTGTGTGCCAGTTTATAGTCTCAGTCCAATTATTGTGGCACCTCGTGTTACGCTGCTTCCTGTTGAGAGCTCTTGTGAAGCGGCTCTTTGCCTGTCGACCTGTGCCACTGCATTAGTCTGATCATCTGTTTCCTCTTCCTGAACTCTAGCCGTACTTTTACTTACAAAAAAAATGTTTTGACATTTTAATTCAAAAACCTGCCAGGAAAGAAAATGGCACGCTGCAAATTACTCGTAATACTGGATGCAATTTTAGATGTAGTTGTCATTGTTGCAACATTGGTGATCTTTTTCTTTTAGGTATGTTCTAGAAATTCAGCAATTAATTATAGATGGATGGATGGATGGATGGATGGATGGATAGATAGATAGATAGATAGATAGATAGATAGATAGATAGATAGATTAGTTAATTAGTTAGTTAATCAGTTAATTATTATACTTTAACCCTTTAAGGTATTTTAAATTACAGTGGTTAAAACAATAAATAAATAACATGAATTTGGAGGCAAAGCTTACAATCACTATTTACAAATCCTATAGAAAATCAGTTTGTCAAATAGTTTCATGCACTGGCAATAGACCTTTATCACAGCAGAAATAATTACCGGAAGTGCTCTGATAGATAGATAGATAGATAGATAGATAGATAGATTAGTTAATTAGTTAGTTAATCAGTTAATTATTATACTTTAACCCTTTAAGGTATTTTAAATTACAGTGGTTAAAACAATAAATAAATAACATGAATTTGGAGGCAAAGCTTACAATCACTATTTACAAATCCTATAGAAAATCAGTTTGTCAAATAGTTTCATGCACTGGCAATAGACCTTTATCACAGCAGAAATAATTACCGGAAGTGCTCTTCACCACACTGTGTCAGTGCTGCATTGTGTGCGAGAACTGAAGAATAAGATGAGAACGAACATATTTATTCATTTGAATTACATTTTAGTCATTATTCTGTCATTTTTCATTGAGAGTCATTTCACTGTATGAAATTCCCATATTTATGCCAGAATTTTTAATTAATATTCAAAGTCATGCTGTCAAAACGTTATACTGTTTAAGATTAATTAGCCTAAATGTTTAACATTGTTAAATTTCTTTAAGGCAACTTCTGTGCATTCATTCATCTAGTTTAAAGGGATAGTTCACCCAAAAATGAAAAATTGATGTTTATCTGCTTACCCCCAGGGCATCCAAGATGTAGGTGACTTTGTTTCTTCAGTAGAAAACAAATGAAGATTTGTAACTCAAACCGTTGCTGTCTGTCAGTCATATAATGGAAATGAATGGAAATCACGGCTTTGAGAGTCAAAAAAAAACATACACAAACAAAACCAAATTAAACCCTGCGGCTCGTGACGATATATTAATGTG
>NW_015542354.1:1098790-1101360 GCF_001515605.1 Sinocyclocheilus anshuiensis
TAATAATAATAATAATAATAATAATAATAATAATAATAATAATAATAATACATTTTATTTATAATGCACATTTCTCACACCCATATACAAAATACAATGATACAATATAAAACGGCAAAATAAATAAAATAAAAACCCTAATCAACAGCTTAATCATGATAAGCAATTTTAAAGAGGTGGGTTTTCAACAGTTTCTTAAAAGTGCTTAGTGTAGGAGCACTTCGAATATTCAAAGGAAGCGCATTCCATAACCTCGGAGCAGCACGAGAGAAGGCTCTCTGTCCCATAGTTTTTAACCTGGAGTGGGGCTGATAAAGAAGAAAATAACCAGCAGAGCGAAGAGGACGAGAAGGCATGTAAGGAGTAACTAAATCAAAATGTACTTAAAGAGTTGGTTCACCCAAAAATTAAAGGGGTCCTATTATGCTTTTTCACTTTCTCAACTTTAGTTAGTCTGTAATGTTGCTGTTTGAGCATAAAAAAAGATCTGCAAAGTTACAAAGCTCAAAGTCCACTTCAAAAGGAGATATTTTATTTAACAGAAATCACTTTTTAAAACTACAACGAACGACTCATTTGGACTACAACTCATATTTTCCGGGATTTGTGATATCACAAATACCGACGAATGGGACGAGACCTGGTTGAGCTGCACTAGAGAAGGCAACGAGTGTTATCACTATGTCGGAGACATGCTAGCTTTCCCAAGGCAGATTAACTTAGAGTGGTTTAAATCACGCCCAAATTGATTTGATTTTGACGCAATATTTACACTGAAGCTCGCAGCATGGTAAGGGGCATAACATTTCCCGACCAGGCGCCGAGTGCTGCCAATCACAAAACACACTGGCCCAGCTAACCAATCACAGCACATTTCGTATTTCAGAAGGCGGGCCTTCATTTGATAACTTTGTAAAAGAGCATAATAGGACCCCTTTAAAATGAGTCCATGTTTTACTCACCCTCAAGGCATCCTAGCTGTACATGACTTTTTTCTTTCAGATGAATCCAATCGGAGTTGTACAAAAAAAAATTGTCCTGGCTCTTCCAAGCATTAGAATGGGAGTAGGCGGGTGTTTTGTTCAACAGTCCAAAAGTAGTAAAATAAAGCGCGTGCATCCATTTTAAAACATGCCTCACACAGCTCCGGGGGGTGAATAAAGGCCTCCTGTAGCAAATCGATGCGATTTTGTAAGAAAATTATCCATATTTAAAACGATATAAACACATTTTTCTCACTTCTCCATCGTTCCGGTGACGATGACGTAAGACGTATGTGTAGCATGATTAGTGACGAATGCGGAAGCGCAGCAGAGAGAGAACAAAACAAAATGCCGGTCACAAATTAGAAGCACAAAACGAGGATTTGTAAAGAAAAATGTCAGAAGATTTTGATATAAGCCAAGAGGAGACTGGTTTTCCTTTGCAAAAGTAAGGAAACTTTGGTTCCTTTGCTTGTGTAAACAAATGTTGGTTTTCGCGAGACTCACACGCGCATGTGCTATGCCTACGTCCTACGCCATCCACTGGAAAGGCAATCTCTCAAGAACGCGCATACGACAGTACTGAACTGTGCCATTTTGGGACACCATGAATATAAACTAAAATACGCTTTAACATACAATCTCTGTATTTAAAAAAATATATATTTAGTCACCACTTGTAGTACACTTGAGTGTACTAGTGTATGAAAGATGGGTTCAAGTGATCTTAAGTTTATCTTAAGAAGTACAAAATAATAATTTTTAGTATATTAAAGGGGTTCTATTATGCTTTTTCACTTTTTGAATTTTAGTCAGTGTGTAGTGTATATGTTTGGTCATAAAAAAAATCTACAAAGTTACAAATCTCAAAGTCCACTCCAAAGGGAGATATTTAGTTTTTAAAAAATCCCTTTTCAAGAACTACTAGGAAACGGCTCGTTTGGACTACAGTGTTGTTTTCCGGGTTTTGTGATGTCACAAAGCGGTCCATTAGAATATCATTAAAATAATTTGAATGGTTGGCGGGTGGGGAGAGGTGAGGTCGTGGTTAGAACCATAGATATGTATATATACACATCTATGGTTAGAACGCTTTGTTGAGTGCATCAGACAAGACGACAAAGAAGAAGTGCTGCTGTAACGTCAAGTTTTCGCAAGTTATTACACATGCACCTCAATAATTATGTATTTAAATATTATTGTTACAATTATGAAAATGTTTTTATAATAAATTGCTGACAGTACAATACTGGACAATGATGTAATCTGCAGAATTTACACTTCAATTATTAGACTACAGTGTTTCCCATACATTGAGTGCGGGTATTTTTATATCACTGTATTTCTGAAGGAAACCGACTGTCTTCAGTTGTTATTTTCATTTCATCTTGCATGTAATGTCTGATAACGCAGCATTTGTGAGCGCAGCGCTGCTTTGTGCACAGCCGTTACCAGGGAAACCGCGATCTCTACCACTCCAACAGTGCCTCCTGCTGGCAGAGAATGAATTTGCATATATATGCTGCCACAAATAGAGTGCAAGTCTGTGGGAAACACTGTAATGTTATTTATGAAATTTGTAACTGC
>NW_015542354.1:1101370-1111547 GCF_001515605.1 Sinocyclocheilus anshuiensis
ATCTTGCATGTAATGTCTGATAAAGCAGTGTTTTTTTGAGCGGAGCGCTGCTTTGCGTACAGCCGTTACCGGGGAAACCTTGATATCTTCCACTCCAACAGCGCCTCCTGCTGGCAGAGAATGAGTTTGTATATATATGCCGCCTGGGAAACACTGGACTATGGTATAAATAAATTCAACTGTATAACAGTTTCACTGCAATTCATGTTATAATGTTAGAATTAAAGAACAATAAACATAATACATATTATGCACTTATCTGTACATAGTACATAATTAATCTGTACATAATTAATATGCACTTATCTGTACATAGTAAATGCAGTTATTTTCAAGCGGTTGTTGACATCGTATCTAAAATGTGATTTAGCCAAAAAAACAAAAAAAACAATAACGTTACCACTCTGATATGTCTTGCAATATCTGTGCGTGCAAAGGTTCTGCGTGATCCTCTTGTTCAATATTCTCGGGTTCTGAATCTGGCTCAAACTGATATGGCAATATTGATACCATCCTTAACTATACCAGAGCAGACGGAACTCGCTGCTTTGGCAAAGGGCAGAGCAGTACTGAAACACCGTCTAAGCTGTTCGCCAATCACAACGCACTGGAACAGCTAACCAATCACATCACATTTTGTTTTTCGGAAGGCGGGCCTTCATCAAACCCGGAACTAATTGAGCCGTTTGTGCCAGGCTGGAGAGAAAGGTATTGTAATAACGAAAATTATGTGAAAAATAATGCGTTTTTAGAAACCACCAAGCATGAGAGAATGTTCTAGTATACCCCAAAACAAAATCAAGACTTTGTAAAAGAGCATAATAGGACCCCTTTAAGTACAAAATTAGCGCACGGAAATAGAGCACTTTAAGTACATTATGGAAGTACAAATTTTTTTCATCTGGGTGTGGTTATACAAATGGAAATCAGTCCGTGAAGAATAAAAAAAAACAAAAAAACATGGTTACTACATATTTACTATAGTAAAACCATGGTTAATTTTTGTAAGGGTGTTTATCAGTCAAATCCATTAAAAAATGTAAACAGGTGTGAATTATGATCAGAAAAACATTGTTAATGAGAAGACGAACTTGACTGCAGCAGGTTAGTTGGGAAATAAATGTATTTATTATTCAGAATGCACATTTGTAAGGGAAACATATTAATAGGGACATTTCAGCAGGTGATATGAGATGTAGGCCTAAACATCCTCAGTTTTGAAATGCATATTACACATGAAAGTGCTCCTGCATAATATTTTAGTAGGACCTTCATCCCACCGCATCAGTCTCATCCATGCTTTCCTCAATTTGTGTTGTGTCAGGAAATTGTGAAAACTGAGGAAGTGGGCATGCTGCAGTAACACTGGCAAGAGAAGAAAGAGAGGATTCGCCCATTAGTTTTGATTGCATTGCGATGGGACCGGAAGTGATGACACACTGCTTCACTTACCGGATATAGGAAGTGTGATAAAGGTCTATTAGTTGACATAATCAATAACTTTCTTAACATTTTGTCTTTTATTCTCACTAAAGCTGCATTTATTTGATCAAAAGTTCTGGCAGGTCACGTTAGTCAAGCTCGCATCAGCTGACCTTCAGCTGATCCCCATCTACCTAACCGATTCGCTCTGAGACACTAAAAGAACAGCGGGTCAAGAGCTGCTCACGTGTAAATAAACAGCGCCGTGCTTCACTCTGAAACACACATATATTTATGTAATTAAATCGCAGCCTTTGCCATTCGATAATCGATAAGTAATTTTGTAATTTTGGTTTATTCTGATTAATCGTGCAGCCCAATATCTAGCGTAGCGTTAATTCTGGCAGGTCACGTTAGTCAAGCTCGCATCAGCTGACACTCAGCTGATCCCCATCAACCTATGGGAATACGACACCTATCTAAGTATTCATATATAAGGTCCCTCAGTATTATCAGCAGTTTTCGCATTGCTCAATAGCTAATTACCCTCCTCCATCCCCAACTCCTCCTCTGTCAGTCGGGATTCAGCCTTCTGATTCTCCTTGAATCAGACTAATTCTAAAATGTGTACATAAAATGATTGAACTTTAACAATATCTGCAATACATTTATGTAGTTCTGTTCTGTTTACCCTGGGGGTTATTGCTGCTCTCCCTGCTCTCATCCATGCTAGGCTGCATGGAGGCGCAGGGAGTTCTTGCCCAGAACAGAACCATACCGCCAATCCAAACTGTATGCTAATTGTCAATCATCTTTGACGATAGTGGTCCTGACAGAAACAGTAATATTGTGAAACATTTGCTCAAGAAACATTTCTCAGAACAAGATGAGATAAAGATAAGAGAAAAGAGATGAAACAAGACACTCTCATCTCCAGCAGCTAGCCAATCACTTGCACTAAATGGCACAGTCGAGATGACAACCACATTTTAACAAGTCATAACTCAGAATGGAAACTCCTTAATGGATCTGGGCATTATAGTCTTCTGTTTAACAGATAATTTGTACAATACTAAATCAGCTGATTCCTGCATATTCCTTCACTTTACTACCATTACTAGAGTGATTAAATGTATTTAAAAGGCATTTATAGTTCAGCATTTTTACACAACGTTTATGTCTTTAATTAGTAATAAATAAAGGCATATTAAACAAACATGACAGGCCAACAGGATGTTTTCAAAGTCCATATTCTACATTTATTTATATTAATACACATTTAAGTCCCTTCAAAAAGCTACAGGTAAAATTTCTTAGACACTGCCAACAGATTGATGATGGTTGTAGCTTTAAATGGAATCACCTCTAACCCTGTTGATGTTTCTATTTCAGTAATAGTAAAGACCTTTGCTGTTTTCTCTTACAAAATGGTTTGGCTATTTGGCTGAAGAGTAGTTTAAGTGCTGCCCTCCAATCTGTGGAATGACTCTGTAAGATGAGCTCTATTCAGTCACAGTAGATCACCTGCTGGGGTGTAGATAACGATGGTGATGGTCTCTTGATGAACGTCCAATCACATAAGCTCACCACCTTTTTTTCAATGGCCATATCTACCACTGGCCCTTCTGGTTATTCCAGTTCTGGTTTCCCAGCATTTACATGGCTGATATCTTTGAGTGTTTTTAGGTTTATGAACTGGAATAAATTTACCCAAATGTCTTTCTTTGTTATAATAGTTGCCACAAGTATATAATAGTTATTTCATACACACCTACTGTGTCCTAAGAGTCATAATTGCTTTTATAGCATCCTTTAGAATATTAAATTCTCATCAGTTATAATTCTGAGAATTAACAGAGTTTTAGCTCTAGTTAATGTTGATTTTATTATTGAAAACATTTTGATTGAATAATCACTATGGTGATTATTGTTTGTTTTAGTCGAGCAACTGGTCCATGACTTTCATTCAAATAATTATTTATCAGTAATTGGAATAGTGTTTCATTAAGAACACTTGTGCATTGACAAAGTAGATCAGCTGAAATTGTCTGATTATATGGCCTTCAAATGCTTGTTGTACAGTGGTTTACATGACTGTTTAAATGACTGTCTCAGAGCAAATACAGTAGTAAAGTTGAGGCCACTGTAAAAATTATTTTATTTTAACTACAATTTAATTATGATAGAAATATCACAAATGCATTAAACTGAATGTCTGAAACAACATCTTTTGTGCAACAATTTTACACTGGGTTTATAGACACACTTAGACATCAGCATTCAGATACCAACATTTAGTATTGTTATTATCAGACATCATCATTTATCTATGTTTAGGGAATGCAAGACCACTAACATGCCTGCGTCTATTAATTAATTTATACAGTAATATGGCACTCAGACATGCATAACTGTGTAAATGCACTAATGTTATTCAATACACCAAATATATATGACATGAGCAGATCGAAGCAAAATCTTCAATTTCTATCCTCTATTTCCACACACTGACAGCTACTTTAATATGTCACTTGGCATCATGCTGATACTTAAGACATTACAATGGCAACCAATGTAGATATCCAAGATATTGACTTCACTATTCCAAAAATTGGATCGGATTTCTTGACTTACAAATTGAAAGTGCAGAGAGTCAATGCTAATGATTGGATTTGAAAAACAACTTCACCACTAATAAATGTCTGTGCATGCATTTTAATAAATAGATAGCTGGGATGATATAACACAATATAAGGCAGCTATGAGGATGCTTTTTCTAGATGGGAGCTGGAGTATTAAGTGTTATTATGCTGCATTCCAACTTCCTACTTGGAAAAGTGCAACAGAGCTACACTTGAAATCTTATGGTGGCCCAGTAGTGCACAGCACAATGAAATCTCCACAACACAACACAACACAACACAACACAACACAACACAACACAACACAACACAACACAACACAACACAACACAACACAACACAACACAACACAACACAACACAACACAACACAACACAACACAACACAACACAACACAACACAACACAACACAACACAACACAACACAACACAACACAACACAACACAACACAACACAACACAACACAACACAACACAACACAACACAACACAACACAACACAACAGACTAATTTCATAGTGTTGTAATTTCATAGCTAATTCCGTTGTTGTGGCTTGTTTCCATTGTGTTTTGTCTTAATTTCATTGTGTTAGGGTTTGTGTTGCAATTTATTAGTTGCAGTTCATAAATAGTCAATAATGATAATTGTGTTAAAATAATTGTGATTTCTCTGATGTTTGTGATTGTTTGATGTTGGCCTTTGCAATGTATTCAGGAAAACTACATCTCCCATGTGCAGCTGCGTGAGAAACCAGGAAGAGTGAAGAATTCTAGAAACGTGGTCTGCTGCGCGCCATCTATGTTTTGTTAATATGTATCGTCATTTTTGTTTTCTCATCAATTTTGTTCAGTAAAATTACTGCAAGATGAGATATTTTCAGTCTCATTATTCCAAGCTTTGCGACTTGTCTCCGTTGTGCTAAATTCGTTGTGTTGCTGCTTGTTTCCATCGTGTTGTGGATATTTTATTGTGTTGTGCACTACTGAGCCATCATAAAATCAGACGCATATCCCATCAAAATTGGTTTAAATCATTGGTGTGTTGGTTGAAACTGCAGTCCGAGAGGTTGGGGAAACAATATGGTGTCCCCCCCTTGGTTTCCCCCTATGCATGCTGCATACTCTTGTGTATAGAGAGTGGCAGTAATGGCTACAGACTGCAAACTACAACAAATATATTAAAATAGAAAACACTTTTTTATTGTAATATCATTTCACAACATTACTGTTTTTACTCTATTTTATGTCAAATAAATGCAGCCCTGGTAAGCATTAGAGGCTTTCTTCAAAACATCCTCGTTATTCAAAACTTTTGACAGGTAGTGCATCATTTTCCAACTTTTGCGTTTTCAACTACAAGTTGTCAGTGGAATGGCTGGAGATGTCAATTATAGGATATTTATGGTCAGATATGATATTCAATATGAATATCAAATATAAATATCCTGCATCCAACTTCGAAAGTAACACATCGGTTTTCTACATTTTTGAGTGTTGTTAATCCATAGTTGAGATTGTGTAAAACAGGGGAGTTATTCATTTACTATCTTGTTGTATCTGTGGAACTTTATACAACATGTATTTTTCTAATACCCTGCAAAAAATAATACAAACGACACAAGAATACAGACATCTTGATAAAACACTCAATGACTGAGAGGCAAATTTTTCTGTGACACAGTGACTGGCAGCCATGTGAGACAGGCACAACTCAGTGACAGAGATGAGGATTTGACAGCATTATGATGATCGTCAGCCATTATCATCTGGGTGTCACACGGCTGCCTGCCTCCCTCAGTTCACACGGCCGGTGACAGCGTTCCCTGCACATTGGTGCTCCTCTACGGATGGAGGAGAATTTTTTAAATACATTAATTCCAGCCTCTTCACAGAGGAGATGAGAATGTCCATTGCACTGAAGACAACCGTCAAGCTCCTCATGATTGATGAGTGTCATGTTTGAGTACCAGGAAGCAGATTACCGACTGGCTGTGTGCAGGCAAAAAGAGAAAGAATTCCTAGTGTTAAGGCCCGTTCAGACCAAGGACGATAACTATAAAGATAACGATAAAAGATATGGTTCTAAAAATCTTTCTCAATATTAAAGAATAGCACACCACATCTATAACGATAAAGGCACAGAGAAACAATTTAATTGGAATCAGTTTCAGAACGATCTTTTTTCCAGCTGATGAACGATACATTGACACCCAATCAGAATCCATCCTGCTATCACGAGCTCGAGAATTTAAAGCTGCAGACAAGTGTGTGCTTAGAATAAACAGACGATATCGTTCACTGGTGTGGACGCTAATATCGTTATCTTTATAGTTATCGTTCTTGGTGTGAGCAGGGCTTTATTCTTAAATTCTTTATTCTGTTATTGTTGGCTGTTAAAATAACTCTTGGTGCCATTAGAAAGCATCTTGGTGCAGACTGCAAGCCACACCAGTGGTAGATTTAGCTATAACACACTTTGTGAATATTATGTCAAAATTAATTTACATGCTGAAATTGGACAGTCTCATCTAAGATGACATTTGAGATGATTACTGTGCATAATCAGATATTGTGTTAACATTATAGTCTCTTTCGTAACATTCTTCTTCTTGTGAAGAAACTCCATTGTTCACATCTCTTTTTGAAGCAGCTCTCAGCAAGGCCATTAATCTTAATTTCAGAGGTTTGGATTTTGTGAGACTGTCTTTTTTCCCTCGCCCCACCTTCTTCTTCCTGTTCAAATACCGAGAGATTCTGTACCTCTGTACAGGGACGCTGGAAGTAGGGGTGCTGAGGGGGCTGCAGCACCCCCTGTTTTCACATGGTTGCAAATGCAACGCCAAGTTTGTTCATTTAAATTTATTCAGTTTTAGCATTTAATAATTTATTTGTAATGATCTCTGAAATGTAAATTGTAAGTGGGCTATAATAAACCCATGTTTATCTTTATAAACATGATTAATTTTACTTGTGATGTTTTTTCTATATGGGATGATTAACCTAATCCTCATGAACACGTGACGCTGGCGCGTGGTATCAGACATGAACTATACAGAATGCGAACAAGATTAACTTTAAAACAAGGAGATAATGGCGCAAAAGCGCATTTCAGATTTTTTTAAATGCCCATCCCAGCAAAACCTTTCCAAAATCGGCATCAACACCAGCCCCAGCACGAGCACCGACGTAAGTGAACCAGCTCCAGCACGACCACGGAGACAAGTAAGCCTAGTGGACCCAGCCCAACCCCCGAGATTGATCAGCTACTATCGATAATTTCAAAAATGTGATATGCAGTCAAATTTCCCAGTGTGTATGCCACTTAAACGAGTGTTCATATCGACGCACTTGTAGTGCTTTGTGGAGTGGTCAAATGAGGTGACCCCCCCCCCCTTCACTCGACACGGACACACACAGCACCCCCAACTGAAAACATCTTCCCGCGCCCCTGCCTCTGTAAACAAAATAGTACATCAAAACTACAGTGCTGAGAGTTTCCATTAAAAGCATAGAACATCAGACCTGGGAACTTTGAAGGGTATCCTTGAAATATTGGCAAATAAATGAGGCAAAAATGTGATACATTCATCTTTTTACTTCGGACGAGTACATCCCCAATGAAATCATGGGTAATTATGTGCCCAGAGGAGCCGTTCACATCCAAGGTGATCATAGGAGAATAGAAGTAACGAGAAAAGACACAAACGGAGAAATTATAAGCCAACTCTATTAAATTATATATGTTGAATATAAATTAGATATGCTACCATTCTCATTCTCATTGCAAGCCTTCAAGCTGTCTGAAGGCATTTTATTTTTCACAGTTTGCACTAACCGACATCCTCTGCATGCTTATGTGATATTTAAGACTGTCCTCTTGGAATATCGATGCATGAAGCCTCGAACCCTGACCCTTTGAAAGGCGAATTGAGAGGCCATCATTCTGTATCAAGCTAAAGAGCCATCTCGATGAGAATGATCCCTCTAAACATCAATAATGCATGTGCCTTGCACCACAATGTGAGGGATAGGATAGTGTATTGATAAACATGTCTGGCAGAGCAAATGGCAATTGAAATGTCCTCATAATGGGAACTCACCAAGGCTACAGGAAATAAGAAATCAGGTACAAACCGGTCCTTACCCGCACAAACAGACCAGTCACCAGTTTTCAAGTCTACCACTGAAAATATTTATTAAAGTGTTAAGAATCACGTTGCAGACTAACATTTAAAATAACTTAATTAAAAGGGATTAAAGATGCTTTTTGAATCGTAGTCATTACATTTCCTATTTTCAATGGAATACTAGCATACTCAGCAGTTTAGCTTGTGCCATTGTGTTCCAGAGGTAATTATGCATAATTATAGTTCAGGGTGTCTCATATCCACTGAAATATTAAAATTTGGCAACATAGGTACATAGAAATATGACTCAAAATATTAATAATTATGTCCAGTTAGCTGCTGAATCACTGGAGAATACAGTATGTGAATTGTTTACATAAAAAGTAGTTTCTAGAAAAAAGCTATTTAATATTGCACCATCGCATTCCAAAGGTGCATTTTGCTGCAAGTGATTTCCTTTTTTCATCATCCATAAAGCATTCAGATAATGTAACATAGTAAAATATGTAAAAAAAAAAAAACGATATAAAAACAAAGATCCAAGGTTGAAGGGAAATATTAAATGTGCTCTCTCCTTGCTGTTTGCAGAAGTGTATTAGTATGAGATAGATTTTTCCCACATTTATTTTATATTCAAAACTTTTTTTTGTCATTTCCAGCTCACATGGTCAGCTATACATGATCATAGTTGTACATTGACTGAGCCCTTTCTAAACTTAAGGTCATTTGACAAAAATTGAGACACGGCTGTTAAGGAAATTGCTGTTGTTGCATAGTATCACAAAATAGCATGTTATGTAACATTGATAAATTAAAATGAGCGTAATAAATATTTTTTAATTACATTTTCTTAAAAAAAAAAAGTCCTTTACATTAAGTAGATTTATTGGATTTCATCAGGAATACCATGTACTCTGTGAAGGCCCTCTCTTTGGACGCACTCCATCTGTGTGTCCTCTTGTTACTGTTCAGAGGAACCAGACTAGAAAGGGTGCTGTCCCAGCCTTCTTTAAGTGTCTCAGAAAGTCTGTTCATGAACCCCCACAGGAGAACTCAGTGCAAACCAAAGTCCACACACCAGCATCTTCATTTGTACCTTCTTCAATATCTTATTTGCTGAGGCAGGGCCCAAGGGGGTCATGACCCGAAAGAGCTTGCTGAAATATTGAACTAGCCAGAAGATCACACAAAAATATTCAATATTGATACTCAGATGTGGACAGTGGGGAGATACAGAACAAGAAAGGAAAATGAGCAAGAGAGAGAGGGCGAGGGATTGGGGGAAAGCATCAGCTGAATCAAAAGAGTGGAGAAAGAGGAACTGTGGGCAGCTTTATCTCACAGAAAGAAAAAAATAAAGAGATGAAACTAGGTGAGGTTCTTCTGCTGCTGTGGTGTAAGATGTCTCCAAACAGACATTTTGGGACTGCTGAGGCAGGCAATAAAACCGTTAAACTGAATTGGTTTGTCTGAAAGCTGAGCAGAGCTCTAAGCCCACCAGAGTCTCCATTGGACAGTTGTGTATGAATTTGAATGAAAGCGGTGAATCTCCTGCTGCATTGCAAGGGAGCTCAGTCTCACTGCCTTTTTCATGAGACATTCACTGAACATAAACCTGTAGAAATCTGTATTACGCCCATTTTGCACATGGTCTGTTTTCAGTACATATGCAGCACAGAAGCAGGACACACTCGCTGCGCCTTCAAATAAGATGTGTTTGCATTATGCAACTGATTCTTCTTTAAACACAGATATAACACGTAGCTATTAAGTTGTTATTAAGATACTGAAATGACTTTTCCAGCATTGTGGTGTGAAAAAGCCACAGTCTTTCATATGCATTCATGTTTAAGAACAAAAGTATAAATATAAATACAAAAACAATGCAATATTCCTTCTAGTGTTGTCAAAAGACCCGGCATTTCGGTACCAAGTCGGTACTAAAAAAATGAAAACGTTACGGTACCAGGTTTTTTTAAGTACCGG
>NW_015542354.1:1111679-1143594 GCF_001515605.1 Sinocyclocheilus anshuiensis
GTTTTCCCGCGGAATTGGGCTGCTTTAACACTGTTGCCGCGGGTTGTTTTTCATGTCCGCGGGTTGAAAAACGACCCCATTAACGTGATATTTAGTCCCCGGGAATGCGAATTTTACCAGGGGAACACCGCCAAAACACGCGCATTTTATCATCGGAACGCGATTTTTAACGGGGGACCCCTCGAAACGCGATTGGTTGGGTTTTGTTGTGAAAACGTGGCAACCTCTTCATAAAAGCAGTGGAAGACCTCAAAAGGAGGAAACGCATCAAACTAACAAATCACCCCGATCAAGTTCAAGCAGGTAAGTTTCAATTACATTTTTAATATTTAGAGCTTCTGTTATGAATATTATTCCAACAGTTTACAGATGTTTTTCAGTGGCAGCAGAACTATGACTAAACTTTTGGGTGAAACTTGTTTACTTTTTTCATACTTTTATTACTTGTGGGAAAACTTGAAACACTTTTAAATAAGTATAAAGAATGGCATTGGTTTTGTACATTTAATTTTTGTTTAACTTTATTAATAAAAATGTTGTTCAATTAGCATGTTTTTGTGTTTTGCTTTGGTACCGAAATTGGTACCGAGAACCGTGGATTTTCACTGGTATTGGTACCGAATACTGAAATTTTGGTACCGTGACAACACTAATTCCTTCTATATAGATTTATCAATTAAGCTGCTCAAGCAAATGTCAAAACATTTAAACATGGCACTTAGCACATTTTACATTCCAACTTACCATCCATATAAATAGCAAATAAATTGGTCACCAATGCCTTTTCTGGGAGTTTGGTGCAGGACTAATCGCATATGGGGGTAGTTTTCAGTTTCTTGTCAAATTGGTTCTTGCAATTTCAAACTGTAGGCTACCTTTGACCCCATTTCTTGACTCTATACTTAAAAGCTTAAATTGAATAAACTGCCAGTGGTATTATTGGCCGTATGGTATACAACACTCTTATACTTTATATTGCAATAAAAGTCCTTTGTTTCTAAGCACACACCTCATCTAGAGTCTGAATAGTTTCAAAGAAATTACTCCCAAACTAACTCTCTTCAAGTTGAAGTGTGTTACAGGTGAAAGCCTCAAGCATTTGCAATCTGTCTTAAGTGAATAAACTTTATCATCAACTTTTGTGCTTTAAAATCACAACCCTCTTGTTTTAAAGATGCAAGTTGTGTTGGTCAGTCTTTTAACTTCTGTCCTTTTAAATTTTTTATTGTGTTGGTGTTTTGGTCTTTCATATGTTTTCAACAAATCTGTTGAGTGAACGATAGAAAGACTCGCTCATAATACTGGTTGCCAAATACTGGTGATGTAACCTGTAGAAAGAGTCACTGAATTAATCATCAAACAGTTCTGAATAGCTCTTCTTCATGAACAGAGTCAAAAGATTAATTTTCACTGGGATAAATTAAAATCCTTACTATTAAACTCTTCTGGGATATGTAGTAGTTTGTTAATCAAAGAAATAGATGCATTCTTAGTCATGTAATGACCATACATATCAGGCCAAGAGTGGAATCAGTTCCACTCTGTTGGAGTTGACTCTCGATTCTTAACAACTCAGAATCCAATATTTAATTGTTTGTTTGGGGGAAATTGACTTTCAGCTCTATAAAAACCATCATGTCATGTATCCTTGCTTTCCAAAGATGAATGTCTTGCATTTGTTGGCTGCACTATTATAAGGGTTATAGTCTTCATTGCCTTTCCTGACCATCCAGCCCCGGTCCCAAAGCAGATGACCATTGGGACAGACAGATTGCTGACTCTAGGGCTATTTAAATCACCATATGCAAAATCCCTGGCTTGTCTGGTTCATTTTATTTGTGAGATTTGTCAGCATTGCTGGGGGATTGCTGAAGTGTAATCAGGCTGAAAGATGTTGATTCATGATGACTACTGAGAGTATGGGATCTGTACATTTCTGTCTTATTAGTCTTCTGAAAGCAGATGGTTAACATTTTATTAGCAGCATCATTCACTGTTATCTGCAACTTATATACTATATACTGTTTTAACATGTACGACATCTAACCACATCTATTACTTGTGGTTCTGTTTTCCTTTCGGCTATACATATGATTTTGCTGCAAGGCCTAATAGGAGTGTGTGCAGGAATTCCTGCTGCTCAAATTTGATGCCCAAAGACACTTGGGGCTTAATTCAGATGTGAAGACTGCACTATTCAGAGAACCAACTGAGACGCTTGTTAGAGTTTTCTACACATCTTCTTTTTTTTTTCCCCCAACCAAAAACATAAATCTTAATCTCTGTTACTTCTCTTGAAATTGGCCTTTGTGGGGTTCTGAGCTGTTTAGGGAGATCGGTGTTTCACGTTTTGTGTTTTCCCCAAACTAGGCCAAACATCTCTCCCAATTTAACACAGTATGTAAAGAGTTTACAAGTGCTGGTGGACCAAAGCCTGGAAATACTTTCCTAGTGTAAGTAAAGTACGGATTGTTCAATCTAAAAATTTAAATTGTGTCATTATTGTAAGATTTTTTTATCTATAAGACAAAATGAGAAGTTTAGCAGAACCCTGCCTATAACTCCATGACTCTAATGAATGTACAAATATAAAATATACAATAAACAAAATAATCCATATGACATATGCTGTACGTTTTATGTCAAACGCTTGAGGACAAGAGGAAAGTTCCAAATGTAAGTTCTGGAGGAACATCTAGTTTTGCCAATCATATTTTAAGGATATATACAGTAAGTGGCAGCTTACTATTTCTAATTCTATTTCTATTTAACTTATTTCGAAGTAAGTTAGAGCTGAAGCTGAGCAATTCCATAATGGACAGAACACCACATTTATTTACCTTATTATTTTGAAGGATTATATAAACCAGTGAACTCATGAAAGTTATTAGAAGTTATTCAGTGATACTTTTCTCCTCTGCTGCAGCTTTCAGATTTCAAACACATTCGCATATATTCAATTAAGGCACAAAAGATGTGTCATGTCAAATTTCACCTGAAAGCGAACTTGACATGCCAGACATTATTGGATCTTGTGTGTCTCCTAACCTTGATGCATCCAATGTGAATATGCACATATTAAATTAAATCCATACATCATGCTGCTGTCATACTTTCTTGGGTAAAGATTCTCATAGTAGCCCACAGTACATCTATTTAAAAATTCTAGAAAACTGCAAAAATGTGGCAGCTTACAGAATCAGTGTACAATATGGCCTGTAATGTGGGTTATTAAAAAAAAAACTCAAGCCAGAACTCAAATTCTCTCTAAAGCTAAATTCCTCGCTCATTCCAAAACTCTCTTTGTGCAGATAATTCCCACAGCCAGCCGTATCCAAAATAATGAAGCACTCCGATGATACATTAATTTCTCCTCTCATCGGCAGCCATCTGAATTATGGATCTTTCTTTCAAAAAAAGTCACCAATTGCCCCCATTCTCCATGAAAGTTCTATAATTATTTATCATAGACTACACACAGAGCTCACACAACTATGATTACGTTGTGCTGGGGTCATTAACAAGATGTGTTCAGACTTTTATGTATTCCAGCCATCAGGGTAGACGACAACATTTCAGAATACTCATCGGCAGAGGGAATCAATATCTAATTACCAGGCCCACATTATTGAGGCTCAGCAGTCAATTCGGAAAGAGAGAACCTTTCTTATTACTTACTCTCTCTCAGCCTGGAGCTCAATAACACCTTGTGGATTATTTCTTCACCATTCATTTGCATGCTCTCTTCTTTTCATTTTGCAATACTGTTAATACTTCTGTCCAGTTTTTTACTAAATTACCTGTTATAGGTCAATAAAATGCCCACTGGAAGGGTTTCAGGACAAGCACGGCGGATACAACTCATTTTTAGCTTTTTATTGCGTACACATACACAATAATCATTTGCAAGCAAGGTAGCCTGAATGTTACTGCTACGCTAGCCTATCAGATAGTTATATGTGACATTTTAGCTTGTCAGTTAACTAATCAGTTAGGATGCTAGGTTATAAACCGGCAAGCGTACCAGTCCTGATCAACAACAGAATGAAAATGAAATAAGGCGGCGCTTGCGCACTGACTAACTACGCATATACCACCATTCATTTGCATGCTGTCACTGTAAAGGCTCTCCACTTTGTGAATCCATTACTGTATATCCTTTATTTTGCTCCCCAGCTTTTTACCCTTCTTTATAAACACTTTGCCAGAAAGTCAGCACTTTTAGAGGTGGGGAGATTTGTCTTGCTGTGGTCCATCACTCAGCTTAATCCACATTCAATTTACACTGCAAAACGGCAATAACAAGATCGCTGTGCAGGGGAAGAGTTTCGCAGCTTTTTAAATATTCAATTTTAGATTTGCAGCTGTTTTGAGATGAAAACTTGCCATATTTGTTTCTGCTCTCCTCAACTGGATGGATCCTAACCTGAAATCTGTTACCATGGATGTTTCAAGATAGCACCTGATGGGTGGATAACATTGCAGTGCTAATATATCAGGAGCATGTAAAACAAACGGTCCAGCAAATTAAATTCAGCTCAGTTCAAACTGACCTTATCGCACACACTAAAGTCACCTTTCTCCAAGCCATGACGGACATTCATCTTACCGCCTCTGCATCTAAGCAATTCTAGCCAAAGAGGTTTTTTTTTCTTTCCCAGACTGACTGGAGCTTCAACAGGCCGGAAGGTGGTTGCAGGTGTGGAATGATCCCACCAAGCCTTTATCTGGTGCCGATCCACTACAGACAGCCACATATGGGGTGATAATTACAGAGGGGTGTGCAGACTGCCCTGGATCTTTCAGGGTTTGCTAAACGATCTTTAGCAATGTACCAAGCCCAGCTGTGCCAAAGAGAAGACCAGCTTTCAAAAAGGCCAGAGGGACCACTGAATCACTGTTGTTAATGGTCAGTGTACATCTGCTCTCTTTTCAAGGATGGATTCATCTCTTTTTCTTCTCCTCCTGCCATGCCAGAAAATCAGATAGAACCAGATGAAGTATGTAATCTGGTCGTTTCTCTGGATGCTCTTCCTTTTGTTTTTGAAGTGGCTAGCACTGACTTTAATGCCACTTATAATGAGCTATGGTCTGAAATGCTTTATACTCTAAGTAATGACTGTGTTATTTAACAAGTAAAACAAATAGTTACCTGCTATAGGTCAATAAACTCCCCACTGGAAGGGTTTCAGGACAAGCACGGCGGATACAACTCAAGCCATTTTTAGCTTTTTATTGCGTACACATACACAATAATTATTCGCAGGCAAGGTAGCCTGAATGTTACTGCTACGCTAGCCTATCAGATAGTTATATGTGACATTTTAGCTTGTCAGTTAACTAATCAGTTAGGATGCTAGGTTATAAACCGGCAAGCGTACCAGTCCTGATCAACAACAGAATGAAAATGAAAAAAGGCGGCGCTTGCGCACTGACTAACTACGCATATACAGATACACAATCTGGTGACTAGGAACGACAATAAGACATATCTGTAACCTAGTAGGATTATAACATATATGAAATATAACATAAATGTGCCTGCATTTAGAATAAGATGGTAAATATACACACCTATTTCTTCAAATACCCCAGAACATAATAACAACATCGATCATTTGTAATATACATGCGCAAATAATAGTGACACCTGCTGGAAAGTTCTACAACTTCCAATTAAGTATTCAAAGAAAAAAAGAACAAAGAAAAAAAGTAGACTGTGTTTTCCAGTCAGATTAATTCAATGAGTTACTTTGTGTTTCTTTGTAATTAAGTGTAAAAAAAAGGTTAAATCTAAGAGGATTTCAGAATTACATTTTAATAAAATTAAATGAATGAATGAACGAATGAATAAATGAATGAATGAATGAACAATCAGAAAAGCAATACGAATGATTGTTTTTGAAGCGAGATAATGTTCTTTGCATCAGTTCATGCATTTCTTAGGAATCAAACCCATAACCTTTGTGTTCCTACTGTTTATCTGATTACATACTGCAACTCCTGTTACTTATTGTGCATTGCCTCCCAATTATTCTGATCAACATCAACATAGTACATTCAACTTTCTTTTTTTTTCTTAATTATCATAACAATAGTCGCATAGAACCAGACCTTTGAATATAGGCAAGAAGTCTTCACTTGGCAGTTTATTCTGCCTTCACATATTTTCTATTTATAGACTCTTTATATAAATAGAGTGAGAAATACATTTGGATGAAAAGGTTCTCTCTTTAGAACAACCTCCTGACCCATTTATTTTGGCTACAGGAAGGTACACTCTGACCTGGTGAATGTTAAGGTTAAAAAGTGAACCCTACTCAGGTCAAATGTTGTGGAGTAGACATTATTTTTTCATACTGTGTTTTTTCAACACTGTATGGATCAGGACTCAGATACTATAGTAGGGGAATGCAGGGAATGCATATATAGAAAGAGAGAGACCGTCTACATATGTGTATGTGTGAAAGAAAGAAAGAAAAAAAGGGTAGCACCTGCTGACCCAGTTTCTCGCACTAAAGCAGCCCTGTATCAGGAGAGCAGTGCTGCACAGCTGTCAGGCTGTGCCTGCCTGGCACAGGTGGTGGAAGAATGGAATCAGAACAGAGCTGGCAGGATTACAGATATGCTAAGCAATGAGTTACAGACATTGTTGCAACAACCCTAATGGTGTAGTAACCACACTTCTTAGACTCACTACTGCCGATTCTCCACCCCATCCCTACACTCCATAAGTCACCATGAAATCAAAATTGACAAGTTTTATTTATTTATTTATTTATATGGAACATTTTTTTTAATTAATGTGCTCTTGTAACCTTTAATCAAATCTTTCACTTTTCCCTTGCAACATCTCTTTTCTTCTCTGATGGCACGAGGATAGGACAACATGTCACTCAAATGAGATCACAGCAAAAGCAAATGACAAAGATCCATTGATCCTCTCAGTTCTTACTGGACTAAATAAAACCTCTGATAAAGGCGATGATAATCAGGTCTGGGTAATCTACTAATAACACAGGGCACAATATGGGTTAAGACCAGGGACGCGGGAAGTAGGGGTGCTGAGGGGGCTGCAGCACCCCGTTTTCACATGGTTGCAAATGCAACGCCAAGTTTGTTCATTTAAATTTATTCAGTTTTAGCATTTAATAATTTATTTGTAATGATCTCTGAAATGTAAATTGTAAGTGGGCTATAATAAACCCATGTTTATCTTTATAAACATGATTAATTTTACTTGTGATGTTTTCTATATGGGATGATTAGCCTAATCCTCATGAACACGTGACGCTAGCGCGTGGTATCAGACATGAACTGTACAGAATGCGAACAAGATTAACTTTAATACAAGGAGATAATGGCGCAAAAGCGAATATCAGATTTTTTTAAATGCCCATCCCAGCAAAAACTTTCCAAAATCTGCATCCAAACAACACCAGCCCCAGCACCGACGTAAGTGAACTCTCTAAGGTGAGTTCATCTCCTCCTCGCACCGTAGAACAACAGAGGGGGGGGAATGGGTGGGAACTAAGGAGGAGGCTCAGGAGGAGGACGGATGTCTGGGGGGAGGCCGGCAGAGAGAGTCCAGGGAGGAGACGATGGAGGGAGGAGCCAGGGAGGAGACAGGAGGGGCTTGGAGCAGGAGGAGCCACAGCCATAATGTCGACCCACGGTGGAGCCGATGGAGGGACGAGCCATGGAGGAGAAATGGCCGCCGACTCCAGGGGGCCGAGCAAAGGCGGCGGAGCAGGTGGTGGAGGAGCCTGAGGCAGAGATAGAGAGGCAACGAGCCAGGGGGATGCCGAGGATCCGGGGGGCCAGGGTGGAGCCAAGGCTCTGGCAACCGAGGCGGAGGCGGAGATCCAGAGATCCGCGTCGGAGCCGGAGCGACTGAGGACCAAAGTTGAGCTGGCGGGAAGAAGGAGCCCCACGGAGCCGGTGGGACGGAGCAACGAGGTGCAGCCGGAGGAGCGGAGTACTGAGGCGATGGGGGGTCAACGCCCGACCAAGGCGGAGCCGGAGGGATGAGGAAGCCCGGTGGAGCTGGTGGATTGACGGGTGACGGTAGAGGCGAGGGAAATAGGAGCCGAGGTGGAGCCGCTGGATCTACGGGCCAAGGTGGAGTCCAGGCCTTGGAGGCTGGAGGCGGAGGTGAGGGATTCTCCAGCCATGGCGAAGCTGGAGGATGGCAGACCCGCAGTGCTTGCACTGTATTGATGGTGGGCTGAGGACGAGCAGAGGGGCTGCCAGACGACAGTGGTGGAGGAGGCAGGAGCGGGTGGGAGGGTGAGCATTTGTGAGCCTCCGGGTTCTCAGGGCTAAACTCAGGATCGGGAGCCTCCTCTGGGCTGGACACAGGAACCGGAGCCCTCTCCAGGCGGGACGTGGGAACCGCAGCCCACTCAGGGCTGGCCGTGGGAACAGAGGTAACAGAGGGCTCCGAAGAAGGAGGGAGTAGAGGGAGCAGGTCAGCCTCCCAGTCAATTAAATCCTTTTCCGCCTCTCCTCTATCCAGGTCCATCATAAGCTCACCTTCAGCCGCGGTGCAGGGGGCGGAGCTCCACTCTGCGCTTTCACCGTCCATGGCTTGCTCCCTCGTGGCGGGTGTGGTCGCCGGCTCACGCACCTGCCCGGACAGACTGGGCACTTCACCCGGGGTGATCCTCCGCTCAGACGTTCTGTACTGAGCTGGCTCGTTGATCGCAGCGGGAACTGGCTCTCCATCCATGGTGGGCTCGGGCATGCGCTCCGCACAGCAGGGAGATGGTGGGCTGGGCTCTGGGTCGAGAGTGGAACTGGCGAGATCCTCCTCGGAACAGACGGTTAACGGGGATCCATTTCTCGCCAGTATCTACTCTACAAAGGCAGCGAAATCCGTTCGAGGGCCATCTTCGGATGACGGCGCTCTGCACGCGGGGTTCAGGCTGGCATCATAGAACGCGCAGAGCGCATTGTCCGGGTAGGTGGTGAGATGGGCGATGGCCAGAAACAGTCTGGTATGGGCCTCGAGCGATCTCTCCCCCTGCTCCAGCAGGAGGAGGAGGTAATCCGGGCGGAAGAAGGGGTCGTAGGGCTCAATGGGGAAACAACGGGAAACAAAAAAACACTGAACAAAAAATGGAAACAAAACGGGGGCAAATATGCAAAAATAACTGTTAGTCGGGTGGTTCTTCTGTCACACTTGCCTACTGTTAGGAGCAAGAAACGAGGAAATGAGGAATTACACACAGAACAGTCTTTAATGATCCACAGGACGAAACACAGGGTAGCCAGGAGTAACACGTAGCACAATGATGTTCAGAACCGACAAACACAGACTGCACAGACTGGGGCTGAATACACAGGATAATTGGGGAAACAGGTGCATGGGATGATAATCAAACTAATTAACAAAACGAGGACAGGAACATGACCAAATAAGGGAACAGAAACTGGGGCAAAACATGACACAGACAGTCCATGAACCTGACAATATTACAAAATTCAATCAAATTTATTATAGCAGAAATACATAACTATGTGCAATAACAAAGTGATCCACATTTCCATTAGAATTACTGACTACACTTAATGATTTAAAAATGATGTGACAGAACTATGTAATGAATCGAATGAGTGAACTGTTTAATAAAATCATTTAGTGTTGTCACGGTACAAAAATTTCAGTATTCGGTACCAATACCAGTGAAAATCCACGGTTCTCGGTACCAATTTCGGTACCAAAGCAAAACACAAAAACATGCTAATTGAACAACATTTTTATTAATAACGTTAAACAAAAATGAAATGTACAAAACCAATGCCATTCTTTATACTTATTTAAAAGTGTTTCAAGTTTTCCCACAAGTAATAAAAGTATGAAAAAAGTAAACAAGTTTCACCCAAAAGTTTAGTCATAGTTCTGCTGCCACTGAAAAACATCTGTAAACTGTTGTCTGTTTTAGGGTTTGCTGGTGTGTTTCAGGATCTTCCTCAGTCTGCAGCTGTAAAAGGAAAATATAATATACTTCAGTAAAGCAATGGGCTGAGTCTGACCAAATGCAACATAAGATCATTGACACCAGCTAAAATATAACTTTTCAGTAAATAACAAACCTCAGCTTTTATAATAAATTTAGATAAGATTACATATATTAAGTGTATATCAAATAGATGGAAACTGTAGTATTAAAAACACTTTACAATAAGATTTTATTTGTTAGATAACATGACCTAACAATAAACAATAGTTATATGGCAATTATTCTTCTTAGGGTTAATTTCAAAGTTCAATCTGTTAAAATTATTTAATGCACAATGAACAAACATGTGCATTAAATAATGATCAAGTGTTTGTATTAAATAACATTCACAAACATTAATGAATGTTTTAAAAATATATTGTTCACTCACTGTATAAAATGTTACTAGATCTAACTCACGTTAGAAAACAAAGTCATTGTACAGTAATACCGGGTCTTTTGACAACACTAAAATCATTACATTATATATAGCACATGGTGTTGAAACAATTTCTAGATGAACCATTGACTAAGTGTTGTAAACAAAGTTACCAGAAGAATTATTTTTTAACATGAAAGCCACTACATGGTGACAGCTGCAGAATGTTGAGGAAAATGTTTGCCAATTACCATGAAGGGAATTTAAGTTGATATGGCACATTTGCAGTGGTTTAGCAGCAAATTAGTATATGCTTCACTATCAGTTTACTTCTTTCTTCTAAAACTGTTAAAACCCAAGCTGACAGAAAAGCTGTAATTAGCCATTTATTGTTCCAAGCCTTCTTTGTGTTCAGAATTCACAGTGATGAGTCAAAGGCATCGGGTCACCACTGTCACAGTGCATTTGTCATATTCCCAATCCTCTTCGTTTGTGTAGCTCTCATTTCTAAACATTTCAATAGCGATAATACAAGTATTCAGCTGCAATACCTCCACAAAAACTGAGTTCTCTTGAAGTGAAAGTCATCTACTCAAGCAAAACTTGAATCAAAGGCTAAAATACAATGGTTGACAAAAACGCCAATACAAATGAGAACAAAGGAGGAAATACAAAATACATCAGCAGTTCAATCTTATCAAAGTCCCCATTCATTCAAACATCTCTGGCAGATTCAAACACCTGAAAAGCTTAATAACTTTGATTTAACTTGAACAAAAAGCTGGTTATCAAAATTCTTCAAATACAGTTTAGTTCACCTTGGCTTGTCACAGGTGGCTGATGAGAAGGTCTTGTATTAAGCCTCAGGGACAGCTGGCACACTAGTCTTTAGAAATGTCATGTTTTCAACAAGCAAACAAGATATCCATCTAGCTATGGACACCATTCCTACATTTGAGATATTAAATAATCTTATTAATAAATCACATAATTACATTTTGCATTTGGCAGACACCTTTTATGCAGGTGCGCCAATATGTGTTTTCTCTAGGAAACAAAGCTACAGCAATATAGGCCAGTGGTTGAATGTTGTTGACCGAAGGCTACACTGTAAAAAGTATATTGTAAAATGTACACTAACTTGCTGGCAGCAATTAGCAAGCAAGTTGAGTAATTAAAGTAAGTATTCAAGTAAGCATAATTACAAACATGTAACATTTTTTGTTGAAGAATGCTAATAGGTATAGCCTACATAAATTTAAAATATCCAATTCTAATTATCTCATGTTGATCTGGTCACACAGATTTGTTTAACGATTAAACTTGTGTCCTCTACAAAGATGTTTCCTCAACATAGGAAACAAACTTAACACAATGGAATGTATTACTTCCACGAGTTGGGAATGAGACTATTAATTTAAATAAGGCTAACAGCAATCTATTCTATTTAGTCACTGCAGTTTGCCCAGTGATGAAGCTCAGCAAAACATGACCCTGTGAAAAACATCATGCTGTATAAAAGTTTTACCTGTTGCTGAATTTTTTTCTCACGTCAGCAGAAAATAGCAAGAGAAAATGAGTAAAGGCTAGCGCCCCAAAACACATGCATATGTATGGACACAATTTCAATTATTCTTTTAACCAACAATGTTACTCCTTCACCAAACTGATTACGTTATCAGTAAAAGTTGCCAGATAAGGAAATCTGTTTGTGTGTGTGTGCGCGCAAACAGTTTTTCTTTGTAATAGTATATGCCCAACTTACTGAAATAGGTGGCAATCTTTACGTCTCTTAAGACTTTACAAGAGGAAACTGTGGTCAATTAACTTTTTGAATATATGGAATCTGATGGTGCAAAAAAATCAAAATACTGAGAAAATCGCCTTTAAAGTTCTCCAAATGAAGTTATTAGCGATGCATATTACTAATAAAAAATTTAGTTTTGATATATTTACAGTAGGAAATTTACAAAATATCTTCATGGAACATGATCTTTACTTAATATCCTAATGATTTTTGGCATAAAAGAAAAATCGATAATTTTGACCCATACAATGTTTTTTTTTGGCTATAGCTAAAAATATACCCCAACGACTTAAGACTGGTTTTGTGGTCCAGGGTCACATTTCATAGTAAACTATATTTACTGTAGAATTTACTCCAATGAAATCTGACCATGATGCTTTGCAGATCTACACACCCATGCTGTAAACGTACTACAGTATGCATTTGTTCATCTTACAGTAATAATGATGTTAAAACTACAGAAATGTGTTACGGTGTACAATATTAGTGTTGTACAGTAGATAGTTTGTTGTATTGAGTCTTAAAAGTCTTGAAAAAATACTTAATCATGTTTGCAGACTTTAAAAGAAGAAGCACTACTGCAGAAGCTGTAAACAGAATATGACATATCTAAAGTGACACATGCATTACCAATCGCCTTAATTCATTTGCACATCTGTGTGGACAATCTGAGTTCATGTCTGTCTTGGATTATTTTTAAATAACACCCTCTGTCATTTCTCCAATTCTAACTGTCGTGCCAAATCCAAGTCCATAAAATGATAAAAACGATATACTGAACATGTTCTAAAACATTTGTATATAAAACAAGCACAGCTAAACAAGTTTATGTAGTTATTATTAATCAAATTTAGTCAGTGCAGTTTACATGTCAATTATTAGTTTTGACAGAAAGTCCTAATAGTCCTGTAGTCTTTGAAGAGATATACAAAACAGCTTCTGCAGTGCTTTGATGAAACAAACATTTTTGTTTCATAGAATCTGGCAATTGCAAAAGAATGACATTTTCTGTCATCTACATTTTAGAATTTGGCATCAACAACACATGTGTTTGGTAACTACACCTGAAATCCATTATCCTTGACTAGTAAAACAAGCATCATTGTGGTCCGGTTGTTTTGTGCCATCACTCTAGCACAAATAGCCCATTACTGACAACCAAATAGGCTTTCAAAAAGTTAGATCTATTATCTGTTGTTGCACACATTTTTTTTTTTCTAAAACCAGAAAGTGTATGACGTTTGAAGCATTTGTTTGAACATCAAAGGTATAAGTGAGTCTTAAAGGGGTCATATGATGCTTTTTTAAAGATCATTATTTTGTGTATTTGGTTTAACAGAATATGTTGACATGCTTTAATGTTCAAAAAACACATTATTTTTCAAATACTGTACATTATTGTAGGTCCTCTATGCCCCGCCTCTCTCAAACGCTTCATTTTCTACAAAGTCCCTCCTTCCGACAAGCGCAGTCTGCTCTGATTGGCCCAGTGCATTGTGATTGGCCGAACACCGCAAGCACTCGTCGGAAATGTAACGCCCCTTACCATAATCGCGAGTTTCATCTTTCAAAACAAGCTATAAATGCAGTGAGTGTGAGCAGTCATACCAATGAATCAGTGTATTTAGTTGATCTGCAACATTCTGGAATTGTGGAAATGTATTCAGCCTGTTCATGGTTTGCATCGGTTTCCTCTGTATGTTCCTTTTGAACTTATTTTATGAAGAAAATTAATAATGATGAAATATATCCCATGATGCACTGTGATTGACATAGATAAAACTAATGCTTTATAGTCATTGGTTAGTTGGTGCACTGGTAAGTCAAAAAGACAATATATATATATATATATATATATATATATATATATATATATATATATTAGCAGTTCAGTTCTTCATTTGTAATTTGGCTATGAAATATGTATAAAAAAGAAGGAGAAATTGCACAGACTGATATAGCATCAATCAATAACCTCTGAACTCATGGTCTGTCGTGAGAATTTTATGCATCAATTTTTCTTTGGAGAAAAATAAATCTGATTTTGTGAACCCAACTGTTGCACTCTATTGCAAACTCTCAGCAATCCATGAACTTTGCATAAAAGCATCTCTCCAAGTAATGGAGAGTAAAAATCTGGATATAATAAATAAAATTTTAGGTGGATACTGCACAATACCTTTGTCTGCTGCATTTGTTTTTGACAACTAGAGCATTTTTTTCTTTTTACTTCCATGTATGTGTGGTCCACTGCCCATTTCCCTTCGTGTAACTATGAACTCCTGCCTGAGAACCAGCTGCAGCTTGCTGCTGAGAATTTTCTTCATTTTCTCAACGTGGCTCCATCCCTGCCTCGGATGTCTTGGTAGTGCGTTGGTGATTATCTCTGCAGCTCTACCTCTTAATCTCAATCTCCGACCGTGCTTGCCATTGGAAATATTACGGCACTGCTCTCTCAACTGCTGGATTCCAGCTTATCTGCACTACCTTTTTCTCTTCTGATTTACGGTGGCCTTACAACTGGAATTTAGTGTTACTTGCAAATTTAATTTGCTTTAAAACCTACCTGTACGAGCAATTCAACTTCCTGCCTGCACATTGCTCCATAAAATCTCAGGAGAACATTATTAATTTTGACTGGAATATCTGTTCTTTATGCTATAGCATTTCTTCCTCATGTGTTCTGAAAGCATTTGATGTAGCTTTCAGTTTAGCTTCTCAAGCACACAAGGATCTCTCACATCAAATAATCTCAGCAAGCACTCACATCCTCCAGTTCTGCTACCAGCTATTTCTCACTGAAGTTACAGTTCACTATACAGCCTCTCTTCTGCACTATCAAATCATTTAACAACACTTTTGTGAGGATTTCCTAGACTGGACAAAACTCTCATTGCTTAAAATCATTTACGCCAACTGATTGTTTGTTGCTGTAAAATGGCATACAGAATTTCAGCCTTCACAGTAGCACATTTATGCACCACGCAAACCCGGAACTCGATTTCTTCTTTCTTCTGAGGGTGGACCTCAGTGCCTACTCTCAAATTAAAGTACATCATTTTACAATACACAAGATTAAAATAAGATTAAAATCTTGACAGCTAAAAACGGCATTATCTGTTTTTGGCTGAAAAAAAAAATGTCAAAAGTCAAAAATATGAATAAAAAAATGTATCACTAAATTGAAAATAAAAATGTGAGTTTACTTGAAAATGTGATCTGTCAAGCATCATACATAGCAGATAGTCTTGTGTCATATATAATTGAAAAAGTCACAATTATAAAGTCAAACAATACAAAGTGTATGTAAGCAGTATATACTACATGTGGCTTTTGGGCTGCGTTTGGTTTGTAGCTTTACACTAGTAAACCATAGTAGATCACATACTGTATATTCATTTAAAAGTATATGTTCTTGATTAAAATGAGCCGAAACAAAACATAACACGATGTTTTCCAACGTCTTTTAAAAACATTCGGATGTTCAACCAATAGAAACTGGATCTCAGATATTGCGGGTGGGTATTGTGGGAAGAGATGATGAGTAAAGACTAATCAGTGTCTGTTTTACAGCAGGGTTGTGCTTTGGACAATATAAAGAGAACTTTTGCAATGTTATGTTTATTGATGCCTGTTTTTAACCATTTACTTCAAAACATACTCCATAAAAAAATCAAATCCAATAAAGATTTAATATCCAAATCTAAGAATCCAGATTTAAAACTCATACATTTTACAAATTTTATTTATTGGCTTTAAAAGCTTAGTTCACCCAAAAATGAAAATTCTGTCATTAATTACCCTCATGTCGTTCCAAACCATCTTCGGAACACATATTAAGATTATTAAACATTATTTTTTTATGAAATCCGAGAGCTTTCTGACTTTGCATAGACAGCAACACAACTACCACATTCTAGTCCCAGAAAGGTAGTAAGGACATCATTAAAATAGTCCATGTGACATCAGTGGTTCAGCCGTACTTTTATGAAGTTACGAGAATACTTATTTGTGAGCAAAGTAAACAAAAATAATGACTTTATTCAACAATTTATTCTCTTCTGTGTCAGTCAAAGCACATTCATGAGAGAACCTGGATGCACTGCACCTTGTTTGCAAGCAGAGGAATGTACTCTCATGCCTCGTGGTACTGTTGTGAACGGGCGTTTTGTTTTCTTTGTTTTAATGATGTCCTTACTACATTTCTGGGCCTTGAACGTGGTAGTTACGTTGCCATCTATGCAGGGTCAGAAAGCTCTCAGATTTTATAAAAAATATTTCAAATGTGTTTTGAAGATAAACAAATGTCTTCTGGGTTTGGAATGACATGAGGGTGAGTACTATTTTTCCAGTTTTGGGTGATCTATCCATTTTAGGACACTGGAGAGTTGACAGGAATGTCGAGAGGCAGCAGGGAAAGGGATCTGGGATATGAAACAGGTTAGATTTAAACTTGAGTCTTCATGAGCACAACTGCTTCTTATATTTCATGAGCAACATGCAACTCTCTGCACCACTGCTTCAAGCATGCCTTTGGTTTTTAATCAACAAGAGATCTCCTACTGACTAGGTTTATTGCATGTAATGCTGCGCAAACTCAGCAGGGTGATGTTTCAGGGCTCCTGTAAGTCACTAATCCTGATGTCTGGCTGTGCTCTGATACAGTTCACATCAACTACAGTATGTGACAGAAGCAACATCCTGATTATTTATAACAGTCAGCATTTGCACTACATAGTAAACATGTGCTCTCTGTCTTTTTACCCTGCACTAATAGTGAACAGTCCTATGTACAAAAATGACAGCTGCAAAGTGGTAGTGTAAAAAGTGATGCGATGCTTCATTTCTCCAAATCTGTTTCCATAAAGAAAAGAAAAAGTCATCTACATCTTGGATGTACATAGGGTGAGTACATTTTAAGAAAATCTGCATTTTGGGGTGAATTATTTCTTTATTGTGTGTGCTAACTGTAACAGTGTACGCATGATCTTTTGACTTTACCTTTTCTCCCTTTGTCCAGGTTCTTCCTATAAGCTCAGTGTGCACCTTGTTCACCTCCTGCATGTTGCAAGTTGACTTCCCCTCCTGCTGGCTGATCTGTTGTGTCCTTAGCCTACCACACCATTTGCACTACAGTCTCAAGAGTGAGTACAGTCATTAGCAGCATCTTCCCAGAGAGCCTCTTGTCCTGTTTTTCGACCCCAAGCCAGTCTCTTCTGTTTATTGCGCACCAAAGTTATGTATTTCTGATGAAGTGCACCTTTTAAATGCACTAGAATATTTATCAAATTTAGCTTAAAAATAGCTTTTATCTGTCACGATTGCCTACGGAGAGAAGCAAGGAATGCGGAGATGAAGGATAAATACGAACAACAATATTTAATAAACAAACCTAGGGTAATACAGTGCTGGCTGGAGACACATGCAGCACAACGTAGACATTCAACACCGGAAAGGAAACAAGGGGCAGAACACACTTTAAATACTGAACTTAACTAAGGGAATTAATGAGACACACCTGAGATCAATGAACATAATCAGACTAGGGAGCCATGGCGGAGCAGGCAGACTAGGAAGCCATGGCGGAGCAGGCAGTTCAAGGGGCCATGGGGGAGAAGGAAGACTAGGGAGTCATGGCGGAAGGGGCAGTCCAGGGAGTCATGGCAGAACAGGCAGTTCAGGGGGCCATGGCGGAGTGGCCTCCGTGGTCTTGGGCTCGGCACTCGGCCTGGCCTCTAAGTCCGGAGCCCTATAGCCCCCCAACAAAAAATTCCTTGGGGGAAATTTCAGGTTCTGAGGCCCCCCCGTGGCCAGGCATAGGAACAACGGTGCTCCCTGGGCTTGACTCGGGAATTGTGGCCCTCCCTGGGCCAGACCTGGGAACAGCAGCCTCCTCTGGACCGGACTCGGGAACTAGAGCCATCT
The DNA here is from genome assembly GCF_001515605.1 of Sinocyclocheilus anshuiensis. Lineage (NCBI taxonomy): Eukaryota > Metazoa > Chordata > Actinopteri > Cypriniformes > Cyprinidae > Sinocyclocheilus > Sinocyclocheilus anshuiensis. The sequence continues at coordinate 1,129,795 of NW_015542354.1, forward strand.
CTGGGCGGTACATGGGAACAGGGGCCCTCTCTGGGCTTAACTTGGGAACAGGAGTCCTCTCTGGGCTGGACGTGGGGACAGGAGCCCACACTGGAGTAAGCTCAGGGGCTGGAGCCGACACTAGAGTGGACTCAGGGGCTGGAGTTGACACTTGAGCGGACTCAGGGGATGGAGCCGACACTTGAGTGGACTCAGGGGCTGGAGCCGACACTTGAGCGGACTCAGGGGCTGGAGCCGACACTTGAGCAGACTCAGGTGATGGAGCCGACACTTGAGTGGACTCAGGGGCTGGAGCCGACACTTGAGCGGACTCAGGGGCTGGAGATGACACTGGAGCGGACGCAGGGGCTAGACCCAACACTGGAGCGGACTCAGGGGCTCGAGCTAACAGTCTTTTCCTCCTCAGATTCCTCCTTTGGTTTGAGGTGAGGGAGACAGCTGCTGTCAGCTGAGGGCTTGGGAGTGAATCGGCCGGCGGGCTTGACAGTGGAGTGGCCGACGGACTTGACGATGGAGCGGCCAACGGACTTGACGATGGAGCGGCCAGCGGACTTGACGATGGAGCGGCCAGCGGGCTTGACAATGGAACGGCCGGCGGGCTTGAGAGTGCAGCGGCCGGCGGGCTTGACTGCTGAGTTGATGCAGAGCTGGTCCTGGATCGGGGCCTGACGCTCTCCAGACAACGGAGGATACCTTCCCTCCAGCTCAGTCCAGTGGTGTCTGGGAGGTCCACGGCGCGATGGTAATTGGCCTCGATTCAGAACAGAAAAATTAAGAGAAAAATTAAGAGTGGCATCATCCATCACGGCGAGCCCGCAGAATTCCCGAGCGAACTCTACAAAAGGAAGATCCTTGTGAACTAGGGCAGCGAATCTCGTGGCGGTTTCCATGATCACACAGGAACGGAAGAAAAAAAAAAACTTTCAAAAACAGAAACCAACACAGGGAGAAGGGGCTTACTGTTAGGTCCGGTGTTCTGTCACGATTGCCTACGGAGAGGAGCAAGGAACACGGAGATGAAGGATAAATACGAACAACAGTCTTTAATAAACAAACCTAGGCTAATACAGGGCTGGCATGTAGCACAACGTAGACATTCAACACTGGACAGGAAACAAGGGGCAGAACACACTTTAAATACTGAACTTAACGAGGGAATTAATGAGACACCTGAGATCAATGAACATAATCAGAACACGGGAGAAACATGGGTGACAGGGAGCACAACACAAGACAGGAACACGGGCAGTCTAAGGGCATGACATTTATCATGGTTATTCTGTTCTATCTTTGTCATCATTAGGAGTGCTGGGGTTTGCTAAAAGCTGAGCTTTTGCTACTTTTAATAATGCAATATAATATAATAAAATATAATATATACAGCTTATGATGAGCTAATGCGAAAAAAGAAAAAGTAAAACACGTATAATTATGTTTCAATTATATGTTTTTATAATTCACAAAACAATTTGAATCATCCTCTGAGCCGCATTTAAATATCAGGATGTTTTTGTCTTATTTTTTGACAATAGAAACTGTAATTGTTTACGTATGTGACATAAAAGGATTGATAAGTGACATACAAATATCAACACAATGTTGTGTCTGTAAAACACTTAAATAAATGCTTAGATTACAAACATGTTACATCCTGAGGAGTACTAAAAAATGATAATAATAAATAAATAACAAGTAGAGTGAGAACTTGTCTTTATGATTGTTTCATATTGCTTCAGCAGAGGGCTGGAAATTAATTTACATCTGAATTATTACTACCACATTCAAAACACAACTTGAACAGCAGAAATAAGAGAATCATTATCTACGTAAATTTCAGCAAACACAAATGTTGTTGTAGCTCAAACAAGTAGAGCATGGCACTAGCTATTCCCAGTGAACAAGCTAATATATATATATATATATATATATATATATATATATAAAACATATCTCATTACATAAAAACAGGGGCTTCAGACCTTAGTAAAAGTGCAATCATATTAGCGAAATATATATATATATATATATATATATATATATAAAATATATCTGTCAAATGTATATTCTGTAAATAAAGTATTTTTGATTCCTCTACAGAGAGTGCATATGACACTAAATGATTGTGTCTAGCTTGTTTGCAGTGGTTATTGACTGTAGTTCTGTAGTTGGTTAAATATCCAATATACCTTGATGCTTATAACACCAAAGGCATTAAACACACATTTATTCTACTTTCAGACTCCAAATAAGATTGGTCAAGGTATACTTTGAGCTTCAGTCATTCTGCTTAAACTGCAAAACGCATTATACTTTCCATATGTACATTCCAGTGGGGTAGGGACAATTTGAAATCTACTTGGCACATTAATATTAATTGTTTGACATAATATTTGCAGAGTAGTCCTAAATGATTTGCTGAAATGCAGGTAAGTGGCCTCTTGTGCGTTATTTCAGTCCACTGCAGATGTTACTGAATGGCAGAGCCTTCTGCTTGGTGTATGTTTTGTTTTATGCGGTTGGCTATGAATTCTTGGTCACACTTTATTTTAAGGTCTAATTCTCGCTATTAACAAACCATTAACTACGACTTTTGCCTCAGTTCAACTCCTAATTTGCTGCTTATTAAGTACTAATAAACAGCCAATACAGTATTTTATTAATAGGCATGCTAATAAGAAACTAGTGAAAATTGGTCTCTATACTAAGGGGCTCTATACTACGTTTCCCAGCAAAGCTACTATACATGAATATACATGAAAATGACCTCTTCTGATATTAATAGTGAAGTTTCATTGAACTACAGACTAAATTTAGAGTTTAAGAATTTGATGGAAGCTATCTCTATGTTAGGCTATACTTATTGTAAAATTGGGTTCTCTGACTCTTGACAGGACTGAATTTAAGCAAATCTTCATTTTTGGGTTAATGATTTCTTTATTGTGTGTGCTGGCTGTAACATAGCTTTTTTCTCTCTCTTCTATTTTTTTCTCCCTTTGTCCAGGTTCTTCCTAAGCTCAGTGTGCACCATGTTCACCTCCTGCACATTGCAAGTTGAATAAGGAAATTCATACTGTAGCAGATTTTAGGAGAGCAACTTTGTGTTTACCAGAGATGAAGGTTCAATGAGCTTTGTGTTTCTTGTTCACCATATATCATAATGAAATTGTGTCATAGGTATTTTTGCCTGCCTGCAAAGTGTATTTGGACAATAGTTGTCCAAAACCATCAGGCTGGTTCACCAGAAGATCATACGACTTAAGAAATGTTTTCAACATAACAGCTGGAATTGAAAGATTCCCACATTTAATGAGTGGCCTGTCTTGAATCTGGACTTCAAATATGAATGATTCTGATTCAACACAATGTACAGAATAAGCTCTCTCTACAAACAATATGTCTTTATCCAAATCCATAAGTCCTTTATCTCTTTTTCTCCGCTGTCTTCTGATATTGATTGAAGTCGTTAAGTTAAAGCCTCATTTTGCACACAATCACATCTTACGCAAGCATCAAAGCTCGAGTTTAATTACAGAATATTGTAAAAATAAACAATTGAGTACTGTTGTTATAAACTACATATTCCCTCTTAAACATTGATGAGGAGTAATGGTATGATTTTGTTATGATATAGCTCCAAAAATTACCTTCTTGTACTCCCTCAGCTGCTGATCTATCTCTCCAGTAGGCCTCCAAAGCAGTCTCATGAGGTCAGAATCTGGCATCATGACCTGATCTGCTCTTTATGCATTACTGAAACTACATACACTTTTTCCAACATTACATCATCAACTCACTTGTATTATTTAAAAACACACAAGGCATTCTTTTAAGTTAAAAGCTCTTTGTTCAGCATACACAGAGACCGTTAAGAAAATCCAGCAGATTAATGGTATATTGTCCATTCACCAGTTTACCATCTGTGAGAAACCTTTTATAAATGTAATCAGCTCCAGCTTGCATTCTCACAAAATCCTCACCGGCAATTTGACAGCAATTTTCTGGAATCAAAGCCCAGTATAAATGCAGCTTAAGGTAGTCTATCATTTCTCAAATATGTCCAATATTCCCGATCATTTTCAGGAGGAATGCAGCCATATTCCATAGGAATTGCACTCTGGGAGAAAACATCTGGAGCTTCAACAGATTATTTGCCTTCTAAACCACATATCTCCAAACCAGACACGACGAGGTCTTGACAGCTTTTGACTTATTCATGGTACATAGCCATATGTCACTTTTCGTACCAGTCACACTGAGCTACTTAAGTAGTGCAAAGGGTAGAAAAACTTCCCAGATCATGAAAGGCATACAATTCACTCTTTTTCATCCATATCTACCAAAGCACTTGCAATAGTGTTCTCTCTGTGTTCCTTTTTACTTTCATCACTTTACATGTGCCTTGACTCCTATTGGCATTGTGCAACGAAGTGGGAGGCTGGACTGAGCACACCTGACAGGAAAGTCTCCGAGCACAACCTTTGCTCATCTGTCCTGTTTCCAGGCACCCAAAGCACACTCCAATCCTTGTTTATTTTTGTTGTCCATTTTCTTGTTCAGACTGTGTTTTTCTAAAATATGTACAACGTCTATGAACAAAACAAAACTATGTTCCCTGCTGGGGACAAAATAGTAACAAAGCCACTTTTACTTCTCCTCGCCTTAGGCACTGGCAACAACTAAGTACTGCTAATGTACTGCTAAAGTAATGTCTCTAAAATTTCCATGAATGTGACACATTTCTTGCCTTATTGTTCACAAATTTCACCAAATTCTCAGTTGTGGCTCTTTTGCTCCCTTTATCTTACTCTCGTCATGTTTCCAGCTACAGTTCATAGGGTAATTTAGAAAAAACTCAGTGTTAGACGGATGATTTATTTCTTCCAAATAACACTCTGTTGTCAGTATATTGAAACATCCACTGAAAGCCAGCTAAGTACCTTATCAATGTAACAATTCTATAACAATTCTATATTGTCAGATATAATGGCATCTGCACAGCAGTTGTCTGGATTGAACTGATCGTGGTCTGTCTGATATCTAACATCAATTCAGTGTTCCATTACTGTAAAATATTTATTTAAGTTGTACATAACAATAGTATTCTAATAGAGTGATTAGAGTGCAAGACACTTCATTAGAAGACCTTGGGCAAGGCTTTGAGATTCCACACCGAGACATGGGCCTCCTGGGGATCAATGTTTCTGTAAACTTGGAGAAAATTCAGTGATAACCTTGTCTTCTGATTCCAAATATTAATTAATTCCATTCAGTGGTTGATGGAGGACAGCTTATGAGGATTTGTATTCACGGTTCAAGTTGTATTTCTTCCCTTTTTTTTTTTTAAAGGCTGCCTCTTCTTTTCTAGTTCTGGTTTTCACTTTAGAGTCATATCTGTTTTTTTGTTTTCCACATTCAAAAGATGAAACTGATGATATTTTAGCTGAATATTTTATTTTTATTTTTGAGGGCTTTGTAATATTGTGTTGGAAAATCGTCAGGATAATTTTCATCCACAACATTCTTTTACATTTTACTGCAAGCTGCATTCTGGATATAACTGTGTATGTGATAAATAAATATTAAATCTTGTCCGTGTTTGTGGTCACATTCATTTCATCAATTAATTTGGTTAACAAATCAGTACAGAATGGTTGCTCCTGGCTTATATTCATTTGGTTCTCTTTTCATCATTTTAGAAGGCAGCAAAGAGACTTAAAAAAAAGTATTTCTTTGAAATCTGTGAATACTGTAAATAATTAATTTTTTTTCTAATTTGTACTGAATTCATCTCAGTCTTTCTCAAGATTGACCATACTTTTAAAGCTGTATTTCTTGTTAAAACTCCATTTCAAGAAGCATTCAACTTCTTGCTAATTTTAGCTGCAACATTATCCATCCTCCCAAGTCATCAATTATGTTTTACCAAGTAAACTCCAAACAAAGAAAGCAACTGTTTTCTCAATATTTACTGTTGTTTTTCATCAGAATTAAAGTTTATTAAGCAAAAGCTGTAAAAGGCAACAAAAGGTTTTGAAGTGTACCCCTATGGTTCACTAATTTTAATTTTAAAGTTACATTTTTAATTTAAAGCTGTGATTAACCAGATAAATAATACGTTTTTTTTCTTTAAATATCACATAACATAAATGCACACAATTGCAACTTAAAAAGGTGTGTCTTGTACATGATGACATCAAAACAAAACAAAACAAAAAATGTTTTTACTCCTGGAAGTTGAATGAGGGATCTAATCGAATCGACAATAACTATAAATTGAATATTTCAGACAATACTGTGTTTGCTTTGTATTTTTCATTTTATTAGAGTATCACACTATTAGCATAACAATGTCCTAACTCTGAATCAGTAATGAGTTATGTCTATTCTTTAGTTGCTACCTAAGTAAATCTTTCCAAATAAGTCACCGAGTAAGTTTCATTTCCGTTAGTGTGCTGCCTCAGAGGTAGGCAGTAGACAGCATTGCAGCTTGTAAGGTTTTGAAACAGAGCTAATGTATTTAACTCGGGGCATAACAAAAGTGTACAAATACAGTATGTTTTTCCACATTTCCTATAAGTCACCACTGTCAATTGAAAGGCACATAAAGTTTCTATGCACTCTTTTACAGAGGATAAATCTTGGGGGAGTCATTTATAGAAGGGTCCATCGATCAAGACCCAAAAGAGAAACAGATATGGACTGGGTCATTCCTCTCCCTGTCACACCATAAGAGAAGGAAAGCTTGAGCATAAATCTTTGGCTTGTTTCCGAGAGGGGCCATAACCTATAGCCCAACAGTAATTCAGAGACGAAAGCCATGTCTCAGTTTTGCAGTCTAAATCAATGCAATGCTTTCGATATTTCTATCTATCTTTCTATTTTTTAAGATTCAATTTTTAAACCTCAAAAAGCATGATTTCTCCCAGGCCTGGAAACATTCAAGCAACTTTAAACCATTGTATTTGGTATACTCTAAAATATGCTGGGTTAAATACAACCCAGCACTGGGTAAAATATGGACAAACCCAGCAACTGGGTTGTTTTGACCCAGTGGTTGGGTTACTACCCAGAAGGCTGGGTTAAACATTTCACCCAACCGCTGGGTAAAAACAACCCAGTTGCTGGGTTTGTCCATATTTCACCCAGTGCTGGGTTGTATTTAACCCAGCATTTATTAGTGTAGTAATTACCATTTCACACTTCAGAGAGTACATCACAATCTTAATTGTGTCTGAATAAATCACAAGGTCTGACAGAGAAACAATAGACTTATTTTGCTGCTTATAATATGCTGTTTGGTGAGGCATCCAATGACAAAAGTGCATGTAGGTTCAGCACTGTCTGAGACCGTTTTCTGTGTGCACGCACCCAAAGTGTGTGTGCAGAAAGATACTTTTCAGATTGCATGACCAACAAATTGACTTCCCTTTCATGTCTTTTTGCACGTTTTACCTTTTTGTCTTAAGTGAACATAAAGAGTTGAGAAAGAAAATGCGAAAAAGTGCATCAACATATTGCATGCACGAGGTCTTAAAGTGACAGCAGCCTAATATTATGTCATTAATGTGAATCAAGCAACAAAAGACGAAGAGAAAATCACTCACTGCTCTTCACTGAATAAAGATTAACCTATATTAAATCTATACAGTGAAGACTATGCAATTCTGATTATTCTGTACCTGAATACTACTGTTAGACCTACCTGAAAAACTTAAAGCTTACATTTTTCCCTATTTTATTACAAAGTATTTACTCTTTTCACTGTTATCCAAAATGTCGGTGTGATAAGTGAAATACTACAGAGCTACTTAATATATGTGGTAGAGCAGAACATCACATTTATGAATGTAGCATTTATGGATGTAATGTGTGTGTGTGTGGGTAAGGAAATATTGTGCCAAAATTGTGACTAAAATCGACATTGCAGTATTGATAAAAATCACGATAGTATTTTTTGTCCATTTCGCACAGCCTTAATGCATATCACTTCTATCTTTTGCTCCTTTTTTGCTTTTTCTCACACACACAGTTACACATACAGTACTTTCTCTTGTTGCCATTTTAACATCTACGGGAAATGATCCACACACAGTCACATCTCTCTCTCTCTCTCTCTCTCTCTCTCTCTCTCTCTTTCTCTCTAATGCATGTTATTGATGAATGCATCATTTGACACATATTTTCTAGGGAGGATCCTGGTCCATTTCTCTAGCATGGCACAACCTCCATCATTACTCTCATGATAGTTCGGGGCCCCAGCATGTCACCAGCTCATCCTCCTGCCTCCGTTCTGCCCTTCTTTCTTTTAACCTTTACTTCCACTCAGCAGGCAGAGGTAAAGTATGGATCCGGCCGTAATATGAAGGCCTCCATAAACACAGACAAGGTTATGTCTCCTCACCAAAGAAGGTCACCGTCCTCAATTTGCAAATATAATCGTTCTTTCCAACACTGTTGTTCTCATCAACAGGCAGGGAATGAGGAGGGGGCCGAGGGGAGGCTGCGATGGCACTGTTGCTGGGTAAGTGATAATAACCTCTTTTGAGTGGATGCTGGCCTCATATTTTCTGGTAATTTAGACTAATTTAAACCGTAATGATGTCATAGACAAAGACCTATATGGCCAGTTTCAATGGCCTACATGAGACTTAGCGATGGTCCATTCTATACTTATGAAAGACCATTTATACTTTTCCTCTCAGGCTGTTTTATTCAACCACTGTTGAAGACCTTATTGATAAGCATTCAATGTCAGTTATAAAGATAGTCATTCTAAAATACTGTGAAATAGATTGACCCTACTGTATGTGATGTGGCAATGATTTTGTAGCTCACCAAGTACATATCAAAAAGTGTATAAATTACATACTTGATCAACTTTCAATATTTGATCTATAATAAAGTATTGCTATCAATTAATTTAAAACTTAAATAATTAAAATACTTAAAGTGTCTATTCCCTGATAAGAAATTTTCAAACAGTTCAAGCCAGAAGTAGCACCTTCATGTTTTTGCAAGCCCCAGCTGCTATACAGGCGGTGTTTCTTGCCAAACCACATTTACTGAGATCAGACAGCTGCTCACACAGAACGTGTTCTTGCTTCCAAAGACAGCTACACAGTGCACGACAGAATTAAACAGAGCACAGGGGTCTCATTATGTGTTATAGTTAAGTTGGTAACTGTTTTGACTTGACATGCCTTAAAAAAATGTCAATCTTGGTTGGTCTTGCTGGGAACCAGTAAGAGGAGACACAGTGGCTGAAGATGTCAGATTGCATATGTGCATAGACACAACCTTTGCAATAGAAACAAAGAGTTTTGATTATTACCACACCCCACAGTGAAAGGAACCACAAACAAGATACTTTCAAAATAAAAGTCATGAAATGGACCTCATATAATAGCCAGACATAAGGACATAGAACACAGAGCCAAACCAGATGCCTATATGTTTTTTTTTTTTTATTTTTTTTTTAAAGTGAATACTGAATCATTTTTTAACCTATGTGCCCTCTGCTTCCCCTTGCAACAACTTTCTCTTCTCTAATGATGTTTACACGGGCACGAGGACTGGCCAATAATCCATCCTCTCCAGCAAAATGTCCCTTACATGAGATTGCAGCAATTAGCAAATGATCCAATCAATTGCCCATGGACAAAATCAAGATTTGCCCTACATTTTTTCTCATTCGAGAAGCTATTTCACTTGCATATGTGTCACAATAGGGAAAAAAGAAGAAGAGAAGATTTCAGTTTACACTTCATGCCAACTTTATTTATTTATTTCATTTTATTTTCCAATTTAAATAATTTGTTTATCATTATAAATGATAAATTCATCAGTTTCATTTACACATCATCCATTAATAACACCACCAGTACATCCCACTGTGCTTCACTCTGGAGCTGCAGTATCACACATGAATTTGATTGATTAAAATATTGATTAAGGTGATAAGATGGCAGAATCAGTGTGTGGCGGTGCTTAATACTACAACTGACCTTGTTTATTGAAGCTCTCCCCTGTGCAGTCCCTCGAGAGTAAATGCCGGCACCGGTCAGCACTTTCAGTCCTGCTAATCCATCCATATCTCCCTAAAGAGCCTGAAACTCGCAGCCAGAACCATGCCGAGAAATGAATGTCTGTTGTCAGCTGGATATTTATTTACTTTATTTTTTATTTTTTTACTTTTTAATTCTCATTCTCTCTCTCTCTCTCTCTCTCTCTCTCTCTCTCTCCCTCTCTCTGCTTTGCTTAACTTTGAAGTCCCATTATGTTTGCTGAGCTTTGAAACACAGCTTCAGGACTAAGTGGGGGGAAAGGAAGAAATGAGTGTAGAAATGAATAAGATGACTCACAGTCTTCACAAGGAGAAATTAATTACAAAGCCTGGAGTATAACTTTGCTCATTTTAGCCAATTAAATGCACATCTTTAAAATATGGAAAGGCTCTTTATGGATATTCAATCTTGAAGGGAAGATTAATTCTTTATTGTGGCCCATGGAGATTTTTTTTAACCACAGATGCACTCTGCACTGCACAATTGTGGGTGATTCTACTGAAAATCCTTTTTAAACTATGGATAGCCTTCATCTGTCTTAAGAAAGCATGTCATATGAGATTGAAGTTCACTTGGCTTGACCTAGGAAAAGCAATGGAGATGAAAATGGATAAACTGTAGGCCATACTAGAATATTTAATTTTAAACTTTGCTCATACACCTTCTCAAATGTATAATGCAATTAAAAAAAAAACACCAGCGTGAGATGCAGAGGCAAGCAAATATGATTGTAATGCATAATTATTCATGACTGAATTTAATTTTGAAGCAAGGAAAGATCTTTCCATACTCGAAGTGGGTCATGCTTTATCTGAATGAATCACTGTCTTAATAGGCATCTGGTAATCAAAGCTGAGAAGGGCAGAATCTTCTTTTGCACTGTAGTTCTGCAGGATCTTTCTCCATTTTTTAATAACATGATCAGAGAGGGCAGACTGTCTTTCTTTCATTGTTGTCTTTTCTCGTACAGTTGAAAATGGGCATGCTGTGAAACCTGCTATTGGGCGCTTAATGAAAACTTTAGAATAATTTGGTGATTGATGCATATTTCCATGTTTTCAGTGGGTTTTGAACAGAGCTGAGGTGACTCAAGGTCACTAGAGGCTATTAAGCAAATCATCGGATTTAAATTCTGAAGAGGACAAATCCTCTTTGTAAAATCTATGATTTATATATATATATATATATATATATAGGATGAGTACATTTGTGAGGTATTTTTTAATTATTATGATTTCCCCAATTTGGTGACGCTCAGTTAATTTAATAAATGTTTAACTCTAAAATATATAAAAAGTTCAAAAGTCTGAGATTTTAAGATTCAACTACTATAATTTAAACCTTAGAATAAGCTGAAAAGAAATCTAACAATGTACAAAAAAGAAATGCTATGACGTAACAATTAATAAGACATATTAAAGATCCTGCACTCTTTCAAGGTTAATAATGGAAAATTGCATGTCATTGAGCATGTGAACTCTTTTGTACAAAAGCTCAGATTTCTTCACTTCTATTAAAGCACACATTCTCTTTAAAAGATTCTCAAATCATGCTGGATAACATGACGCTTTGTGCAAACTTGTAGAGTCCATGTCATCTGGAGTGCTGCTGTCATTAAAGCAAAAGGAGAAGATACTAATAATACTAAACAAGTGTTTTCTTGCATGCATGGTGTGATGAAATATTGATCAATATGGCACCTTACTAAGACAAATACACTAACAAAACCTCTACAAGACCATAACCATCCAATTCTGCTGTCTCACACAGGGATTAAAAAGCTTAAAAAAGGTGTTATATCTCTGCAAAACCTTTTAAAATGTGATGAGCACACTGAAATGTATGAGTATTTGATGCATTGCACTAAGCATATGCATCTCACTGAGCTCCTTGGGTAGATTAATGTCTGTGCTGCATATGAGAGGAAGCATTAAACGGGTTTAACATATTCAGAATCCTGAAACAATAAGACTGTTTGGAACTGGAAGCTGTCATATGTATGTTATTCATTCATATGTACAGCCATAACGAGTTTTTGCATAAAAAAAAAAAAACAAGTATATTTAAACTTCTTGACCATTTGTGTTTTATTAACACTGAGCATTATACGTTCAAATCTGGCCATCTACAAGAATTTGTTTCTAGGCTCTGATCAGTACTGCGGCATATGCCCCCATAAGTCGTGGCCTAATGGTTATAGAGAGTCGGACTCATAACCCAAAGGTTGCGAGTTCGAGTCTCGTACCGGCAGGGATTGTAGGTGGGGGGGAGTGAATGTACAGCGCTCTCTCCCACCTTCAATACCACGACTGAGGTGCCCTTGAGCAAGGCACCGAACCCCCAACTGCTCCCCGGGCGCCGCAGCATAAATGGCTGCCCACTGCTCCGGGTGTGTGTTCACGGTTTGTGTGTGTTCACTGCTGTGTGTGTGCACTTTGGATGGGTAAATGCAGAGCACTAATTCCGAGTATGGGTCACCATACTTGGCCACATGTCACGTCACATAAAAAAGTGCCCATATTTTTACATTCTTTTTTTTAACACTATTTTGGGTATAGATCGATATTAATCATCTTTATCTGCAGTACAGAGTTATTCACAAGCTACACATGCAATATAGATCCACTTCATTGACAAATGATAGAAGACATTTGCGTGGTTTGTTTTCTACAATAAGTAAATATCCACCTCATCCAGTGCTATTTTTGTTTTCTACTTTATAAAATATGCCGTTACTGAGAAACTGCTGCAAACGATTCAGTGCTTGAGTGAACTGTCAGAATGAATCAAAATGGATCTCGCAAAAATTTCAGACCTTTTTCAAAACCAATTAGATCAAAAGAGTAATTCATTTGCAAATCTGGCATCCCTATAGTTCTGATTCTAAACAGCTGGTAGAAAACCCACATGACTTGATTGCTGAAACCAGAGACTTATGGATTTATCAGTAATATTTTACTGGAGCACAGCAGTATTTCATTGGGATTTGCACTTCAGTAAAAAGGGTCTAGCGACACCACTGGCCATTTAGCACATTTACAGCAACACCTTCTCTGTGAACTGTTTGTTCTCTGTCACTGTACAGTGAAAGTCAGCATATAAAAGTTACCCTGGCTTACTTGTGACTTAGCAAAATCAATGCCTCTGTTGTTTTAAAAAAAAGAGTCATTGCTTAATGAAGAAGTATTTTAAGATCGGCTGAGGCCATTGATTTTCTAACAGCTTCCGTTTGTATTATGAATTAAAATGTTTCACATACAGCAGGAGTCTTGAAGGATATACACGCTTTCTTTTAATTTGAATGTGTTATTTTCTACAATTTAAGTCCTTCCATTCTGGTGATTCAGAAGGGAACAATAGGTTTCCAGCGGAGCCATTTCCTGCCTAATCTTTGCCTTAAAGTCTTGTCAGGATTAAAATTCTGTTGTGACAGTGAGCACAATGGTAAAGTATAAACCTATCTTCTCACAATATAGGAAGCTTTTGGTACACTAGGCAAGCAGTTTAACCATTAGTTCTGTGTGTAATCCTCTAATGTAGCACATGACACATGAGTGCATAGGGCAGTTATTAAACTACAGGTTACCCCTCATGAAAAGCTGTTATTCACTTTAAATTTACATTTACAAGCACACACATTTGTACTCTGATTTTACATGGTGATCTTACATTTTGCATGAGAAGCAGATTACATGAAGATTAAAAAAAAAAAAAAAAAAACACCCACTGTGCTCCA
>NW_015542354.1:1143604-1149621 GCF_001515605.1 Sinocyclocheilus anshuiensis
CTTTTTCTTGAGGCACAAGTGCCATTGCCTGGAATTACTGGGCCTGGTCCAACACTTTATGAATGGGCCTTCCCTTCACTTACCTTTAGGCTAATTTTGAGTAAGTATATTGAGAATTACTTTGCAATTATCAATAGTTTTCTCTGAAGTGGCACAAAGGGTTAGAAAAGGTGAGTACTGTAGTTACTGAATTTGTACAACCCTGAAAGTTGCATGGTCTGTGCTTCGGTTGTTTTCTTTTTCTGATTTTGTTTCCTGGAATAATTACATTCAAGTAAATCATCATAAATTAGACTACAATCTGTAACTATGTGCACTTTAGGGAAAAAAACACTGGAAACCATGAAAAACTAAGAAAATAAATTAAATATATGTATATAAGTCGTATAGTGTCCTTCTATGCAACTTTAAAAAATAGCCATTAACTTACAAAGTCCCTACATACAGTATAATTTTTATTAAAACACTCTCACAAATTGCATTACTTCCTGATGAATTAAATCCAAATGGAATGGCTAAAACAATAATAATAGTCTTTTCGAATAAAATAGTTAAAAATAGCCAACTTGGAATTGGAACATTGTCATACTATAGCAGAGCATACTGCCATTTCCACAACAGGCCAAAATCTTTTGAGAGGAAACTCATTTTAACTTCTGAGAATTGGCAAGAAAATTGCAACAATCTTGTTTTTTTCTTCCATAAAGAAATAATAATAATACCATGATGCCTTGCTAATGGCATGAATAAATACTTTTTTCAGAGGAAAGTCATACTCCATCAGAAGAAATTTTAACAACATTTTATTTTCCACAGTTCTTTCAACCTTTACCTGAGGACTATTTCTTCTTCTTTCAAATTTCCCCCATTGCATTTGTTCAGCAATTTACAATTAATACACAGAAAAAAACATACAAGTACACTTTTGTTTTCCTACTACTAGGGAAGCTCAAAAAAAAAAAAAACTAATGGAAAAATTTCCAGGAAAAAATATGGACTCTTAATTGTAAATACGTGTATGTTATACTTTTCTTTTTTTGGAAATCCCATTAAGAGAGACAATTTAGAACACACATTATTGCCCTGTACAAAAATACTGCAAGCACGTACATTATGCATTAAAGCACCAACACTAGACACTAGCTAATGTGACTTTATCACACAGCAACGGAATGCCGAGCATGTCCAGCCACTTTATGTTATCTGGGGTCCTTGTTTTGTTCTACAGAGTATGATCAATAACCACACTGCACAGAAGGAGATAAGGTCAAACTGAGATATAAAGATGTATTTGCAGACATACCAATGGGCTGTGCTGCCTAAAAAAATATTTTGGGAGAAATTCTTAATGCCCTTTTGTAACAGTAGATTCACTATGAACAAGTCACCACATGGTGATGCATTTACATTTTACATTATGTTTGAATGTAATTAGCTTATCATAAATGCTCTGTGGTCAGAGTTCAGAAGTGAACTGTCCTCCAGGGGAACAAAAAGCCACGCTCCTAATGATGGCTTCCTTCTAAACAGGACTTCACGCCAACTCCTAAACAACACTTTTGGATTTGTCCCATACATCATTCGGCTCATTTTGTGTGTCTGCGGATGCAGGTGCTGTATTGATAGGCATATCTGTGTTGTAGACCTCAGCCCTGTTAGGCGTTCCTAAAAGAGGAGTAATCAGACACACTGGTGAAACGCCAAGGCACCATGGGAAAACAATTTCACTCCATATCACTTAATTTCTCTCACCAGGCATCCAGCCGCAAATAAGCGCCCTGGAAACGACTTTCCATCTCGCCTCTGAGAGGCAGATTGAACAACATGCTGCTGGAAGCTCTTTAACTCCATGCGGGTATAAGGAGTTAAAAAGGACGAGTGAGAAAGACAGAGACGAATACAAGAGGGAGGGAAGGAGAGACTGCTTGTCAGGCAGAAAAGAGGCAGAAGGAGAGAGATGAAGCGAGAGAAGGACACAGTGCAATCTCTCCCACTAAATTACCTTGGCAGATATCAAACAGGGTGCTTCACTTGTGCTGAATGATAATTGTAGTGAGCTGCCAGGTCCAATACTCTGGGGGTCATCTGCTACCAGGCATGCTTGAGAGAAATGTCTCTCTCTCTCTCTCACACACACACACACACACACACACACACACACACACACTCAATTGTTCTTTGTCTCTTTCCCAATCCCCCAATCTTTTTTCACAGATCTGCTGTGAAAAGTAAACCTTGGCCCATTCGTTTGAGATTGCACTAGTCTGTTGTCTGATTCAACTTGAGGAACAGCATTAAAATATACATCAAATTAGTAACACTGAGGAACCATAAACGGTTTATGCTTAAATTTTACATGATATCACTGTATCATTTTAATTATGTACAAAGTATAATTTTTTTATGATGCAGAAGGCCTGAAGGAACATATAACATGAAGACTTGAGAATTAAAGCTTTTTTTTTTTTTGGTTTGCAAAAGTGATTATATTTCCACCGTATTTCATTGAGTGATTCAGAAGTCATTTGTCTCTTTGAGTGTTTGTCCGGGGGAGCATTCACGTTAATAACTGCCTTAACTGAGTGCAAGTTTCAGTGTTTTTTGGGTTGTTTATTTATTTAATATTTATTTATTTATTTATTTTTTCTGTTTTGTTTAATGGAGTATGGATCCACTCTGTCTCTGCTGACATCCATCCAAGAAAACTATTAGCAGGACTTGTTTCAGAGAGAGGAAAGTATTTTGTTATAGTGCATGAAATAGAATAGTGCAATATTATGTTGGACGCGATTTTCTTTCTTTTTGTACAATGCAATGTCAGTGCACTTTACAATCCACTGTATAAAATGTGTTTAACAAAGTATTGATACAGTTCTGTGCACAGGAGCTACAGTGTATTATGTAACATTCTGCTGAGGGTAATGCTGTTAAGTGACCATGCATTTAAAAAAAGAATACCAACATTATGGCAGCCTAGTGGCCCATGAACCCAGGTTGCCCGAGAGATGCTGTCTAGAGTTGTTTGGAAAGCAAAATTATGTCCCTTTTGACAAGACAAGCATATGTTGAATTTTGAGTGCTGGTCTCCTATATTGAATGCTGGTGTCCACATTATGCTTCTCAACAAGTTTAATCAGCAATGTCCAAATAAGAGGTTGAACCTTTAATAAAACCTGATATATCCACTTTGGGAGCATCTAAGAGTGGGAAGCAGTTTTAAAAAGTAGCAGTCAAGTGGACTCAAGTGGCGTTCTGGAGTGGTCACTATTAACTGTTGTGTGGAATAGCGATATCCGATTCACGAAGAATCAATTATGTGAACTGGTTCTTTTTAGTGAACTGGATGAATTAATTTAACAAATCATACGGAACTGAGTGAACCAGTTTGTGGGTCGAGCCAGCACAGATTCACAAGTTGTCTTTTGTGAATCTCTGACTCTGACGCAAAATGAGCCACTATCCAGGACTATATTATACTATGATGCCGGTTTTTGTCAATTCATGAGAACTGTCTGCCGAGGGTTTCATAAAGGGTGTGGAATGTTTCTGTATTTGCTCAAAAGCAAATATAACAAATACAACATACTGGAAATATAACAGTGATCCAATTGTAGTATTTCAAGTCAGTAGTACACTGATAGTGGTTCTTTCTCGAGTCATGAGTCGGTTAATGGTTGCACCAGTACATTGACTCGGACATGTCCATGATCACAATCTACAATCTATCACAAAATAGATTTTTAGTGAACTATTCCTTTGAAGCTACACAGCATAAATATGTCTAAATCCTTCTAAAGTTTCCCTCAGACTTGTAATAAGCATCGTTTCCCACAGAGACATGACATTACCTTTGTATTTCACTTGCAATCTGTCTTTATTTGCATTCTTCACTTGAACAGTCAATTTTGAAATGTTGCTTTTTGCCCATATTTAGAGCACTTTAAACCAAGCTGACAGAATTAAAAGGCACTCTGATTTCAATGATATAATAGGAAGAGACCTGGGCTAAACGGCAAAATGAATCTGCCATCGACCAGTACCACATTAGCGCGCACAAATTCACTCTCGTAACCAGGTCTAAAACTAAACGTCCATAGTTGTTACAGAACCAATTTATACACATCAGTTGTTTGCCCGTGCAGGTCAATAGAATGCTCAGGATCACCTTGTGACATGCAGAAAAGGCTCTCTCTTCAGCCAATGATAAGGCTCCATGTAATGAATAATCATTTCACATTAGTCGTGGTATCTTGACCCCAGGCTACATCATACATGATGTGAAATAATCATCTCATTTCATACCGCCCCATGATGCATGGGTAATAAAGGATTTCTATGACTCCCAGTATGTAAGCCTCTATAATCAGCGCTATTCGAATAATCGAAAACAGATTCTGAAATTTCACAGTAAAACCTTAAAATAAGGTTCAATTTCTTTTAACATTAGTTAAAATGAACAATGAAAAATACTTCTAAAGCATTTATTAATCTTAGTTAATGTAAATTTTGACATTTACCAATGCATTATTGAATAATACAATAGTGTATTCATAACTATCAAATGTATAATGTAAATGGAATTAAAAAAATTATAAATAAAAATAAATGCCGAATAAATATGATAAAATATATAATAAAAGTAGTGGTCCCCTAGAGTTGTGTCACTGGTGTTACCGTTTGACAAAAATAGTTTACTTTGAAATAAAAATCACACTGACGACATCACTTGACTTCCTTCTTCCTATTTCCTAAAGATCTATAAAAAAGGTCCATGATAAGTCCACTGTCTCTTGTTAGTTATAAGAAATGTTCTCATTTATCTCATGATTGTATATGAAGCTTTTAGTTGAAGTCACAGGTATGACCTAATTTATCGTTAGGGAATTATAAAAAACTAGAATACAAATGAATTAAAGGGGTCATATGATGCGATTTCAAGTTTTCCTTTCTCTTTGGAGTGTTACAAGCTGTCTGTGAATAGATAAGATCCAAATTTTGACATTTACCAATGCATTATTGAACTCAAACGTTGTATCTGTTAATATTATTTAATGGACCTGAGCTAATATGAACTGCCCTCCTAAAACGCCTCGATTAAACACGCCCCCACATGTCTACGTCACTGTGTGGGAAGATTGGCATAACACCGCCCAAATGGTCATGCAAAGAAAGAAGGCGTAACTTTGATCTTCACTATAGTATTGTTGCCGCCACCGCCATGTCATGGAGACACTGTGTGTTTCATTGTGAAAGCAAAACTACTTTGTTTGACCTTCCAAAAGAGGACACAACTAGAAATCAGTGGTTAAGTTGTATTTACAACACTGTTCCAGAACAGTTCAAACCAAATATTCAGATGTGTGCAACGCATTTTATGTAGGATGAGGACTGTTTCCTGGGAGAGTAGCCTACAATGCCGGTGTTCCGGTGAATTCAGTTCCCCTGTTTCCCCTTCGTGCTGAGCCTAAACAGTCTATGATGCTGATAAATAATGTTGACTCATAGCCTGTAAGTACGTTTTCATATTTAAAGGATTTGCCAGCATTTGTATTAGTTAATACTGTAACAGGGTCATTCTATGTAAATGTTCATTTTTCTGTCCCTAGCCTCTACAGAAATATTACACTTGAAAAACACTTTAGGGTTAGAATTGCTTTATATTTTAAAATTAAACAATATGTTATTTGAACAATTACACCTTCCTGAGCTATCAATGTGGCATTATTTGTTTTTATTAATTGTCGTTTCTCCGATCACAAATGCAGACATGGTTTTATGCGATGCAACACAACGCGTAAAAAGACAGTATAAGTAATGATAATCAGTAATTATGTCCCCACTGGATGCAACAAATGCCTCGTTAATGGGTTTTGTCTCGTCACGCCGGGGCACGGCATCACAATATGGTAAGTGGCGTAACATTTCCATCACACGCTTGAGGAATTCGGCCAATCACAACGCACTCGATAGCTGGCCAATCAGAGCACACCTTGCTTTTTCAGACCGATGAGCTTTGT
>NW_015542354.1:1149750-1152454 GCF_001515605.1 Sinocyclocheilus anshuiensis
TCCAATCAGAACACACCTCGCTTTTCAGACCGATGAGCTTTGTAAAAATCGACGCGTTTCAGAAAGTTGGGGCATAGAGAATAAACAATAATGTACAGCATGTGGAAAATAATATGTTTTTTGAACTTTAAACCGCATAAACACATTGCATTACACCAAATACACAAAATAATGTTCTATTTTAGCAACGTCATATGACCCCTTTAAACTACTAAATTTAGTGAGTATACCATGATTGACAACATGTGGTTTGATACCTTGCAGCAGCCATTTTGAATAATGCATTTTTCATGGAAATTGTCACTGGTGTCACCTTCCTTATGGATAACAACAGTGAAGATCAGTATATCAGGTCTTATGTATGTCACTGGTGTTACTGTTTTTTCTGTCACGTTAAATAAATAAAACACAATCTCCTTATTTCTTGCATTTTCATTATTTTTCTGCAATTATGACTACATGTGCTGAAACAAAATCGAGAAATAATATTTCATAAAAACTAGGGATGCAC
The DNA here is from genome assembly GCF_001515605.1 of Sinocyclocheilus anshuiensis. Lineage (NCBI taxonomy): Eukaryota > Metazoa > Chordata > Actinopteri > Cypriniformes > Cyprinidae > Sinocyclocheilus > Sinocyclocheilus anshuiensis. The sequence continues at coordinate 1,150,262 of NW_015542354.1, forward strand.
CGATACCGGTCTCCTGTACTCGTACTCGTTAAAATGCCCCGATACCAAACGCCGATACCACACAGCATGTGAAACGCTATATTCAAACAAAGAAACACCAACAACAGAACAACAGACAGCAGAAAGGAGTTAAGGATGTCTACTACGAAGTATATGTATGCAATGAATATAACGTTAAACATTCAGTATTAATGCCTGTATAGCTGATGTGTGCAAGCTGATAAACAAACACGCTGAGTGGATTGAGCACGCGGCGGCGCAGATGCGGGAGCTTGTCGAGTGAATATATCTTTCTCACAGACATCACTGGAAAGTTTGTAGTTCGGTCGGATGTGTCAAAAACAAGTAAAACAATGCACAAGTTACTTAACGGTAGGGAGAAACTTGAATTGAATTGAATTGAATCTTGCCATACCAAAAGTGGAGATTTCTGTAGAATGACCCAACAAACAAATGTACTGTAGTGTAGTGTAACAAATGTATTGCTCATTGTTAGTTAATGCATTAACTAACATTAACTTAGTTATCCATTAGACGTGAAATATTTACTTGAACAGATTTTAAGTTAATATTTCAGTTAATAAGTCAATAATTTAACAGCATATTTGCATATTCATGTTTTATGACAGTTTTTTTAAATATAATGTTTAACAAATCTTATTCATACATTGTATTACAAATGAGATGAATGATAATAATAAAAAAACAACAACAACCAATAACGAGAAATGATTCTGCATCGATTCTGAGATTTTCCGAACACATCGCAATTCTCTCTTGAATCGATTCTGAGCTTAGTTTTTAACAGCAGATGGCACTGCATGCTTTAGAAATAGCAGAATTCTGCTTGCTTCCAGTTCCTTACACACGCACCATTTCTAAAATAATCATTCATAAAGTTTGAAAATTACAAGCGAATTACAAGGATGTTCACAGTTGGCTGTGTTTACATTAATCTCACATCATAAAAGCATAAAATCCGATGTGCAAGTACATTTAACCACTTACATTACTCAGCCGAACACACAAGCACTCTTCTTCGTGAACATTTGAGTGTGCGGTTAAAAACTAGCCTAGAGTGTCATCTGCTGTTAAAAACTAAGCTCAGAATCGATTCGAGAGAGAATCATGATGCATTCCGAAAATCTCAGAATCGATCTACGAATCGCGATGCATCGATTTATTGTCCCAGCCCTAGTAATACAGTACATCGATGGGCAGGACATCCAAACGCTCGACTATCATTCATCGACCTCTCAAATATGGCTTATCATCTGAAATATGTAAGTATTAGCAACTTTACATGGCCGCTCAATGTAATGTTAACCTAGAGAAATGTGCGCTGTTCAAGTGTCTGTGCTGAGTGTGGAAGCTGAACAGCAGCTCAATCACTGCAGGACAGATGGAGGCGCCGGTGCGCTCACTTGTTCTTAAAATACTCCCTCATGTTTGGTCATACAGATAAGAGTAATACATCTTTCAAACCTGTAAAGACTCTACATTTATTTGTGTGCACTCACAATACGACGCTTTTGTAAAATAATGAAAGCAAACATGCAGTTATTTGGGTTTGGGTTATCACAAATGAAAGCAAAGACCGTCTCGGTCTGTGAACTTGAATGCAAAACTCTGTGTATATGTTTGCCTTACAGACATAAAAAATATATCTACATAGAGTGAAATGTCTACTTTCAAATGAACCAATTCAAATGGAAAAGAAATTCTCAGATTATGTAATCCGTATGAAACATGAATAGAGACGCATCTACAACTGCGGATTCAGTGTCGCCGACTTCATCTCTTAATCCGAAAACAAAGAAAGCACTAGTTTATCAAATTATTAAAATATTAATGCAGTCTCCTTACTGTTTTTCCCTGAAACATTCATAATCATTACTTATGCCGGTGCCCTGTGGCAAGCTTTATGCATGTACATGAGCGCTTATTAGGCTATCTATGCAAATAAAGGCTCATTATAATGATTTAAATGGTTTATTAATAAACGTGATTAGTCGACTAATGCTTCAAATGAACGATTACTAGTCGACCTGAAAAATCCTTAGTCGAGGACAGCCCTATACTAAAATCAGATAATTTGACCAGGCAAGATTAGTACAGGTTGCAAAATGAGGTGAGTGTTGGGTCATAGTGAATATTCTAATATATATATATATATATATATATATATGATAT
>NW_015542354.1:1152493-1152643 GCF_001515605.1 Sinocyclocheilus anshuiensis
ATGATAGGACAATATTTGGCTGAGATACAACTATTTGAAAATCTGGAATCTGAGGGTGCAAACAAATCAAAATGTTGAGAAAATTGCCTTTAAAGTTGTCCGAACTAAGTTCTTAGCAATACATATTACTAATCAAAAATTAAGTTTTGA
>NW_015542354.1:1152905-1160031 GCF_001515605.1 Sinocyclocheilus anshuiensis
AATAGATTAAATATTATTATATATATATATATATATATATATATATGATATTCATAATGATATAATATAATATAATATAATATCATATAATATAATATATAATATGTGACCCTGGACCAGTCTTAGGGGTCAATTTTTCAAAACTTTCCATTGATGTATGGTTTGTTATGATAGGACAATATTTGGCTGAGATACAACTATTTGAAAATCTGCAGTAACAGCTGAGCTTTTTAATTACTAATTCAAAAACATCACTTTAGAACTAGTAACGAAGGAACGTTTTGTTGCTTCACTGAAAGCATATTACTGTATTAAAAGCTCACTGTATTATGTAGCGTAAAGTATTATGAGAGAGATGAACTGAGCGAGTGTGATTACCTGCATCTGATATAGCATTCATGCTTTAGCTCAATCTAATATTCACAATAAAACATTAGTTTGAATATCCGCTGAGGATATCTTTGTCATACTATCCTTTCACGAATTTGCCTGCCCATCCAGTCCTGATGGTTAAGGGTAAACGAATTTGGTTTGCAGTCCTTAATGGAGGCTTGAGTGCGAAGTTCAACCCCCCATTGCAGTACTACCTAGAGGGAGAAAAACAGAAATAGAGGAGGAGGTGGGGAGGTGGAGTGATGCCGGAAGAATTGATGCTGGGACAGATAAATGAGAGCTGCTTATATAGATTCATAATGATGATTGACAAGACTGAATGATTAGGCTCCTCCTGAACCTACGTTTGGAACTTCATTTTGTCTGTTAATGGTGATTTTAGATGACAGCGCTGCTCAGTGTATTTGTTGGCTGCATCTTACAAGGTGTTGTTGAGAGTTAAAACTTCATTGTATACAACCCTGTTTCATTCTCTTTCAATATAAAAGCTTTTCCTGCTGTCTCACTCATAAAAACAGTCTCTTGTCGCCATCTAATGATGGAACAATGTAACTAAAATCACCATCACGAACACACACAGTTTCCTGATACTAAATATTATTATTAAATACTACTATTATTTATATAAAATAGTATTAATTGAATAATAATAATATTTAATAAATAACGACAACAGTAATCATAAATTTTGCTAGGCAATTCAGTCAAAAGTACAAAGGCAGTGCTCTGATATTCAGCGTTGAAGTTACACAAAATATAGCGTGATGAGATTTTGCCTTCAGCAAAAACTATTTGCTCTGGAACAAATAATAGATTACTGAGAACAAAGACTGCCTGTTAGATTTACCCCGAACTAATTATATCTCATGTTTAACCACTATTAGAGACATCAGAGCCAGCGGCAAATTCAAGAAGAGCTGGCCGAGGTGAGGCTGCTTTCGGCGGGTTTATGAATGCTGAACGGCCGCTGACACCCGAGATCTCTGAAAAACTCAAAGCAAAGTATTACTATTAACAAACTGCATATTTGAAGACTAAACAGATACTGCAAGCGGAGTGATACAAACGGTGAAACGGTTGGAGTTCCAATATCACTTGAGAATCGCACTCTTCTCAGCCAATCAGATTTGAGGACCAGAAAGAACTGCTGTATAGAATAGAATAGAATAGAATAGAATAGAATAGAATAGAATAGAAAAACATAGAAAAACGAGATACAGTATTCAGTATTTTACAAAGTAAAAACTTACGATTAATATTCAAGGAGTTAGAAATATATGTTCTTACATTAAATAACTTCGGTAAATTATGTTTAGTGCCTATATCAAACTATGCCCGGCATGCAATTTGCATTAAAATTCAACCAAGCTATGAAAGTGTATTTATTTTTCTTTCTAAAGTCTCATGATTAAGTGCTTTGTGTCAGTGAAGTACTTACAGAAATTTCCTCCAAGTTTGTATAGGTAATTAAGAGTCTATGGCAAATTGCAGCATTATTAAAGGGAGAAACAGTCTCTCAGTGTGGATTTGTCACACACAACCACTTTTTACCCAAATAAATATGCACAAGCTGGACCACATTAGTGCCACTTGGACAGTGTATTTATTTTCCAAACTTTGTGTTCCACTTTCACAGAGCACCACGCCACGCAGAGAAACAGGTGCAGTCGAATAGTCTGGGTTATCACTGAGCAACAGCGGCGCCACAGTTATTCTGATGTCTCTGGCAGACATACATCTCAGGCAAACATCAAACACACACAGACACACGCGCAGCCAAAACAGAAGTCCAACACATTTAATTTATTAGAAGCGGTGAGTAATGAAACATGGAATCTGTGGGGGTGGACAGGAAGAGAGATAAGCAGATGGCAAATGAGTTACAAAGAAGTCAGAAGGGACGCCACCTTGCAAGGTTCTCTAATCAAGGAAGCTCAGTGGACAGTTGTGTATACTCTCAACCTCACAACTCGCCTGGAAAACCTTCAGAGTAGTTAAAAAGCACAAAATGATCTGTGGAACTGACATTTTTTTTTAAGGTCACAGCATATGTTGCACTTGAAAACCCATGCTAAAATTAATAATGTTCTCCAGGAAGCACATTACGATACTTGAATAGAAACACTTTTTTCCTCATCACACTGATGTACAGCATTAGGAGAGATAATGAGGAAGGATGACAGCATGTGCTGTAGAACATTTGATGTTTACAAATGCCATAGGACATGATAAAGGGTAAACCTAAACTGATTTGACTGGAAGATGATGATGCATGTTTCTCCTTGTTATTTTGGTGGAACATTAGCATAAACGTGTACATTATATTGTCGAATGATTGTGATTGTTATTCTGGGCAATATTAAATTAATTGTACATTTTATTATGCCAATGATTTAATGCAGGGGTTAATGCAACTTTTTTTTTTAGTCAGCTTAACTCCCTTTGCCGTAAAATACTTGAAGTACCCCCTGAGATTTTAATAATTTAACAACATATTTGGATTATAAAGGTTATCTTATATAGGTAAACAGATTAAATATTGAATAATTATATTATTTAGATGTTTTATTTTAGTTGCTTTTATTTATTAGATTATTTATTCTGCATATAGGGCTGCAGAAGCAGACCCATTTATTGTATTTTATTTTATTTTATTTTATTTATTTATTTATTCATTTATTCATTTATTCATTCATTAATTCATTCGTTCATTTATTTATTTATTATTATTATTATTTTACTTTACTTTTAAACTTTTAAAATAGTTATACTTTTAAAATGTTTACTATAAAATAATAATAATAAAACATTTTTTTCTGTAAAATCGTATCGGTCAACTTTATTCGCATTCTAATTAAGATTTTTAATGCACCACATTAGTCCTGGTATCAACATGCTTAAAGCTTGATTTATTCCATGGAACAGTTCAGACTGTCTGTTTCAGTCAATAGATTAAACATTCTGATTTAAAGGGGTCATATGATGCTGCTAAAAATAACATTATTTTGTGTATTTGGTGTAATCAAATGTGTTTATGCGGTTTAAGGTTCAAAAAACACATTATTTTCCACATAATGTACATTATTGTTTCTCCTCTATGCCCCGCCTTTCTGAAACTCGTCGATTTTTACAAAGCTCCTCGGTCTGAAAAAGCGAGGTGTGCTGTGATTGGTCATCTATCCAGTGTGTTGTGATTGGCTGAATACCTCAAGCGTGTGACAGAAATGTTACACCACTTACCATACTGTGTTTCCATCATACAGTCTATGGTTTCCATGTGTCCCGGCGCGACGAGACAAAACCAATAAAACCCATTACAAACGAGGCATTTGTTGCATCCAGTGGGGACATAATTACTGATTGTAATGACTTATACTGTCGGAAAAAATGAAATCGCATCATATGACCCCTTTAACATTTAATTTCTTTCATCACTCAGAAATGTTCATAAAAGGCTCTGAGTGTCTGTATTCATGCACTAAACCATTGCATTCAAATATATACAGATAAATATTACTGTTTATGACTTTGTATTGTTATATTTATTCACACAGTATAAACGCAAACAATTAGCACATTCTTACAGTACTTGTCTTCATTTCGTGATCAGTGAAGGAAATATGCCACTATTGTCTGAGCAAATACTACTATAATATTATCTTACAAATATATTGAGATACAGTATGTTTCACCAGTCATTAAAAGGCTGACAAATCTAGCTTTCTAATAGACCTAGCCAATTTTTTACAAATTGCTTTTGTTCTTCTATTGTAAGTTGCTTTAAAAGTGCCAGCCCTAGTTGTTATAAAGTCTTACTGCCTCATATTATGAAAAGCGATTAAACGGAAAAGAAAAAAAAAATGAAAGTAATGAACAACATTTTTACATCTAAAAAAATGCCTAACATTTCATCCACATATCAAATAGTGGTGCTTACAGCTTATCTGCTCCCAGCATACACCGGGAGGCAACAGTCCAACCCACACCTCTCATGTATCCTTTTGAAACAAAGAGGTTGTATTGTGTCTCAATAAGTGGGGAATATTACACAGCCATGCTATCTGAGAGAATTATTACATCCTCACTACTTGACATTTAACTATATCAATGCTCACGCTGTGCTTCGTGCCGATAGATTTGGCTTAGTCATCCCCCAGCTTTTAAAAGGTTCAGTTTCAACATAATGGACCATGTAGAGAGGTTAAGTCCACATTTTGGATTTGCTGCTGGATTCTCTATCCTCCCCTCCTGCTGAGAGCCCATGGTGCGGTGGAAAGGAAGAAAAAGGAATGCCCACTCATTGAAAAGCACTGATTTTCCAACATGTTTTCTGGCATCTCACAAGGAGTCCCCTCTGGAGAAACGGTTTACAATAGTACAGCAAATGAATACTGTTCAGCAAACAATGTCCTCTCTCTCCTTCGTACATTCAATTCACACCCTCAGGGACCGCTTTCTCTCCCAGCATGCAAGGTATCGATCTTTAAATATTTACCTTGAAAACGTCTGTAGGGTCAAGCCATGACTCTCCCTACGCGTGAAATATTCACCATTCCTCAATAATTAATGACTCTGTCCATGCATCGGCCTAGCATGAATGGGGCTCTATGGACGGTGTTTTGCATGTTTTATCGGTTGGTGTTGCCTGGGTATTGTCTGGGCTGTGACAAAATGCTGGCTCAGGTTAATTGGGCCCTGGGCATTGGCAATTGAGGATACGGAGCAAGGAAAGCAGGAAATATTTTGTGTCAAGGAATCCTTGCTTCCTCCAGGCCAGGAAACGGAGCTTCTTCAGACCAGGAAACGGAGGGACATTGTGGTAAAGTAGCTTGGTGGTCCTGGCTTTAGGGGAGTCAGATTTCTAAGGTGGAAATATTATTGATCTGCTCCTTCACTGGAGCGTCTGCAATGTCACGGCCGCCAACCCTTAATTGGGCTCGGAAATGAATAAGACTTGTGCGACAAATCCTCTGTAAAGCCTTTCACACTCTGTCAGCTGCACATCAGTGGATGTGCGATGGGGATCATTTGCTTACAAGCTAAATTGTGCTTGAGTATCTGTCCTGCTGTTCTTCCAAGCTGCTCCAGGCTCAGGTTGAGGACATCATAACACACAGACTGGCAATGCTGGACTGGCATGCTAACGTTTTGGGCACGCATTAGTCGATTATGGTGTATACTGTATAGCCAACAGTAAAATCTAAGCAAACGTAGCCTACAGTAAAACATACTATTGAAATTGAAATTGTTCTAAATCAAACACACATTTGAATTCATAAAAGGCAAATTTGCTCCTGTGAATATGAATTCTGTAGGTGTTTTTACTTAGATTATCCACTGACTGCAACCATCAAATCTAGCCCATTAGTAAGGCATGGTTGAACCAGAAAATGCATTTGCTGCAGAAAATGAATGAATTTATGAATGAATGAATGAATTAATTAATGAATTAATCAATGGGTTTTTTATTATTATTTATTTAGTACTGACCTGAATAAGATATTTCACATAAAAGACGTTTACATATAGTCCACAAGAGAAAATAATAGTTGAATTTATAAAAATGACCACATTCAAAAGTTTACATACACTTGATTCTTAATACTGTGTTGTTACCTGAATGATCCATTTTGAAACTAGACGGATGTACTGTTACTTCCTCTATGGTCAAAAATCTGGGTGTTATATTAGACAGCAACTTGTCTTTTGAAAATCATATTTCCCATGTTACAAAAACAGCATTCTTCCATCTTAGAAACATTGCCAAGCTATGAAACATGTTGCCTGTTTGTGATGCAGAAAAGCTAGTTCATGCATTCATGACCTCTAGACTGGACTATTGTAATGCACTGCTAGGTGGTTGTCCTGCATCCTCAATAAACAAGCTACAGGTAGTCCAAAATGCAGCGACTAGAGTCCTTACCAGGTCAAGAAAATATGATCAGCACTGGCTACCTATTAAGTTCCGTATCACTTACAAAATATGATTACTTAGCTATAAGGCCCTTAATGGGTTAGCTCCTGCGTACCTAACTAGTCTTCTACCACGCTACAATCCATCATGCTCCCTAAGGTCGCAAAACTGGTAGTGCCTAGGATAGCAAAGTCCACTAAAGGAGGTAGAGCTTTTGGTTACACTTTACTTGAAGGGGTGTGCATAAGACTGACATGACACCTTCATAATCATGACATGACACCTACATAATCATGACATGACACATGTCATGAATATGACGTTTTTTTTATGCATGTTTAAGTGTCATTCGCTCAGTTATGTAGTTTTTAATGCAAAGATGACATTGTTTGAGATGTCTTTGTTATGGGCTATGGTTAGGGTTAAGGGTAGGGGTAGGGTTAGGTTAGGGTTAGGTCAAATAATGTCATATTTGCATTAAAAATGACATAACTGAGCGAATGACACTTAATGACAGTTGTCATAAACATGCATAAAACCTCCTTCATATTCATGACGTGTCATCTCAGTCTTATGCACACCCCTTCAAGTAAAGTGTTACCGAGCTTTTTTGCATTTGGCTCCCAAACTCTGGAATAGCCTTCCTGATAACGTTCGGGGTTCAGGCACACTATATTTGTTTAAATCTAGATTAAAGTCACATCTCTTTGGCCAAGCATTAAAATAATGCATCTCATTATCTTGTACTGCAGTTATATCTGATCAAATGCACATTACTTTTCTTTAGCTTGGGTTAAACAAATCAATTTTGCTTGGTTG
>NW_015542354.1:1160041-1161855 GCF_001515605.1 Sinocyclocheilus anshuiensis
GATGATGCCAACCCCTCAGAGGACCTCAGATGATGCCAACCCTGAAACAACATACAGAACTACCAAATTTTGCTATAAGTTTGATTGCAACATACAATAATTGCTGTTAATCGTTTTCATAGTCTATTTGATTACGTCTTTAATTGATGTTTCCGTACATTTCTGCCATATGTACATTTACTGACATAGTCACCACTGATAAGCTACTACTAAATATATTGTAGAAACATATATTGTACAGCTGCTTTGCAACGATTTGTATCGTAAAAGGCGCTATACAAATAAACATGAATTGAATTTGCTTAGTGATAGTTGTTCATGAGTCCCTTGTTTGTCCTGAACAGTTAAACTGCCTGCTGTTCTTCAGAAAAAATCCTTCAGGTCCCACAAATTAGTTGGTTTTTCAGCATTTTTTCAGCATTGACTCTATGATTTTGAGATCCATCCTTTCACACTGAGGACAACTGATATATATATATATATATATATATATACACACATTGTGATTAGTTGTTTGACAGCACTAATATACATATATATATATATATATATATACACACACACAGTACTGTTAAAAGTTTTAGGCACTTGTGTAAAAACCTAAAATTACCTAAATACCTCAATTAAATCAACATTTGGTGTGAGCATCAGATTTTTCCCTAGGTGCACTTGCGCATAGTTTCTTTGCAGTGGCTCCCCTGTACGCTTTAGCACCAAAAGAGCTAATTTCCCCAAAAGAGCATACACGGGTGCGTCTTTGTAAAGATGATGGTGCATCTTTCCATTTCACCTATGCATTTCTGGATGCGGTCATTACCTGACACCGGATGACAGTCACGATCGTTGCCTCGTGTGTTTGGCCATTAAGCACGCTGAGGCTGCTTTCGTGGATGAGTCATGCTCTCACTGCGGGAGGATGACCATCTCGGCATTGTGGTCGAGACTGCAATACTTCAGGAGAGCTGGAGTCCCCTTTTCTATGCCCCGATCTAGCTCTTCTTCTGTTCTGCAGAAGAGGGTTACTTTGGCGAATAGACAGGTTGACCTGATTGGTTACAGATTGGTTACAGTGGGGACAACCCGCCGAGTAAACCTCCGTGGGCCCCCCATTCCTCTAGCACGCCGCAAGCTGTGAAGCTTCCAGGTGAATGTGCCGGTCCTTCTCATGGAGGACCGGCCATTTCAAGTCAAGTCAAGTCAAGTCTGCTTTATTGTCAATTCTTCCACATGTACAGCACATGCATACAGAGAATTTAAATTGCGTTACTCTCAGACCCTTGGTGCATACAGATAACACTAACAGTAGAACATATATACAGATAGATACAGATTAAATGTAAAATACAACTATACAAATATACAAATAAAGTCATGTAAAAAATAAAAATAAAGCAGCACAAGGCACATGGCAGATAGAGTGCAAACCAGTGAAGTAAACAAACAGTGCAGATATAATGATTGTAGTGCAAAGAGCTTATTCAGACTGATTAAAGTGACAAAAAGCTCAGAGAGTTCTTTATTTAAACTTTCAGAAGAGGTAGTTGAATGAGGTCAGTTCAATGCTGAATGACGTAGTGAGCAGACCAATGCTGCACAAAGTGACTGGTGCAGGTCCCAGTGTGTTAGTGGGAGGGAGGAGTGGAAGGACCTGGGGATGTGGGAGCTGGGGGGGGTCTGGGGTTCCAAGGTCGGGAGGGAGTTCAGCTTCCTGACAGCCTGATGAATGAAGCTGTCCTTCAGTCTGCTGGTCCTGGCCTGGAGACTCCGCAGTCTCCTCCCTGATGGCAGCAGACTGAAGAAGCTGTGTGTTGGGT
>NW_015542354.1:1161996-1168366 GCF_001515605.1 Sinocyclocheilus anshuiensis
CCTCTGTGATGTGCACACCCAGGAACTTGGTGCTGCTCACTCTCTTCACAGTTGCACCATTGACAGTCAGAGGAGCATGCTGAGTGCGCACTCTCCTGAAATCAATAACAATCTCCTTCGTCTTCTCCACATTCCGAGAGAGATTGTTGTCTCTGCACCACCCAGCCAGGCGGCTCACCTCACTCCTGTAGTTTGATTTGGTGCCCCTCCGAATGACCAGATGTCGATTGAGGCATCGGAGAGTGAGCTGAAGGCTGGGGATGAGGACTCGGCTGCGTTGCCCCCTTCGGGGAGAGTAGCATTGCCCGAGCCAGAGAATTGACGGCTATGCTTTCCTGGGCTGCCGAGGCGGTCGGGCTCGAAACAGCCACTATATCCCGAAACGTCGAGGTTAGATGACTGGTATCTCAGGGTGGCCAGGGCTGGTTCTCAGCCCCCCGTGCCAGTGACATTCTTCCCGAAAGTGCATGAGGAGGTGACTAGGTCATGGACGGCACCTTTTTCTGCTCGAAACCGATCTGGTGCCTCCTCCTCCCTCACTACCCTCGATGGCGGGTTGGCCAGGGGATACGCGGTGATCCCCTCTGTGGAGTGCGCGGTTGCGATGCAATTGTGTTCAAGAAGCACTTCCACCTGGAGGGGTAACCCGCTTCTCCAATCTAAGGCCTGTAAGTTCTCGTCTGTTCTTATGGCCAAGGCTTACGGAGCCGCTGGACAGGCTGCCTCCACCCTGCACGCCATGGCACTCCTGCAGGTATACCAGGCCAAGGCACTAAAAGAGTTGCACAAGGGTAGTTCTGACCCAGGGCTGATGCAGGAGCTGCACACAGCGACGGACCTTGCCCTGAGAGTGACGAAAGTCACTGCGCGCTCCCTGGGTCATGATGGTGGTACAGGAACGCCATCTCTGGCTGAACCTGGCGGATATGAGGGAGACCGACAAATACCGTTTTCTCAACTCCCCTATCTCCCAGGCCGGCCTATTCGACGATGCAGTCGAGAGCTTTGCCCAACAGTTCTCGGCTGCCCAGAAGCAGACGGAGGCCCGCTGCTGCTTTCACCTCGCCGCTGGCTGCAGCTGCTCCGCCTGCTCGTCGCCGAGGGCGCCCCCCCACGGCTTCCTCCGCCCCTGCTCAGCCTCAGCAGCATCGTCCACTGAGGCCACAGTGGGGAGCTGGCCGCAGGGGTGCGGCACCGCCCGTCCAGGCCCCTGCCAAACCAGGCAGCAAGCGTAAATGCAAGCGGCCCCGAGACGGGCAACCCAGAGATGGAGGGACAGCTCTTCGGGAGATGGTGACTGCACCACACCCTCCCCCGGAGGAGGGCCGGCTGAGAATATTTTGTTTTCTTTCTGTTCTGCCGCTGGCCTTTCAACGGTACCCAAAAAAAAAAAAGAAAAAAAAAGAGCAGTTCAAGAGGGCGTGGATGATGTTGAGTCACGCTATGCCTGGCCAGCTTCATCCCCCTCTACTATCGCCAGCAGGCAGCAGGGCCCGATTCAAGGAACCTTCTCCCATGCCCCCTGCCCAACCGTGGAGCCAGGTAGGTGTTGCACCGCACACCCAGACCCCACTTTGGGACGCTATGCCTTCCAAGTCGGGTCCCTGTCTTCCACCACACTGCCCCACTGTGGGTACGTCTGTGGTTCCTCTGGTCCCACTTGTACTGTTTCTGGGAGCCTGGCTAGCACTTCCCAGTCCGTCTCGCTGGCTCATTCGGACCATCAGACTCGGCTATGCGATTCAGTTCACCCGGCATCCCCCCAAGTTCAGGAGCATCCAGTTCACTTCCGTGCTGACCAGCGATGCTCCTGTCTTACGGGCAGAAATCGCAGTCCTGCTGGCGAAGGACGCGATAGAGCCGGTCCCTCCAGCCGATATGAGGTAGGGGTTTTACAGACCTTACTTCATTGTACCCAAGAAAGGCGGTGGGTTACAACCAATCTTGGACCTGCGAGTTTTGAACCGGGCCCTTCACTAGCTACTGTTCAAAATGTTGATGCAGAAACGCATTTTCGAATGCATCCGTCCCCGAGATTGGTTTACAGCGAGCGACCTGAAGGATGCGTACTTTCATGTCTCGATTCTCCCTCGGCACAGGCCGTTTCTCTGCTTTGCGTTCGAGTGACAGGCATATCAGTATAAGGTCAACACCAAACACGTTTGCTAGGTTTTATAGCCTTCGTGTAGAGCCAGTGTACTCGCCTCGAGTAGCCAGTGTCTCACTTACTGCGCCATTCCCCTCTACGGACCGGATACGTGCGCTTATTCTGCTCTTCAGTTCAGTTCAGTTCCCCACAAGGCGATCCCTGTGGAGTTCCTCCATCACCCTCGGCAGCCGGACGTGGAAGAGCATCTGGCGCCAGTCCTAACACTTGTAAGTACGCCCGTTGGTTGACCCCTGTGCTAGGCTAGGTGTCCATATGTTGTGATCCCACGGAGATCCCATGTGTGTATTTCTCCACAGTACGGTTCCCCTCTTGGTAAGCCCGTGTCTTTCCCTTGGCAGACTCCGCTCTGCCATCCCTGCCGGTGTTACCTCCCTCCTAACTGAGCCGGAGCCACCTCAGAGACATTCCATGTGTTGTACTGCCCTTAATGCCCAGTCCATATGTGTAATCTCCACATGATACCTCCCTGCGGGCAGGATGTGTATTCCACAGCGTCCCTGGAAAGGGTATGCTTTCCCAGTGTTATCTAACAAGTCTTACTGTATGGGTCTAGTGGAACAACAGTAATAGACTTTCTCCACTTAAGCCCTGTCCTATCTTCCGCCCCAGTTGCCGCAGGGGGACCAGGTGGCTTACTAGAGGTGCTGGAAGGGGCAGCAATAGTGGCGCTTTGTTAGGGATCCCAATTCGTCGGTCACCGACGTGACTCTGAGTGACCGACTGAAAGGGAACGTCTCGGTTATGTATGTAACCCTCGTTCCCTGAAGGAGGGAACGGAGACATCACGTCCCGTCACCCCAGTTGCTGTACCACCGTGGGGCGCCGGGTCACTGGCTAGGCTCCTCAGCGAAAACCTGAATATGTGTTGCACCTGCTGCCTACTTATGCTCGTGTCGTGACGAGCAGCAGCTGGATGCAATTATCGCATGCATAACAGCATTGGCTCGTGTAGTTTACACTCAAAGTAGATTGGTCTCTCGAAACGAGATCCCAAAGAAAGAAAGAAAGAAAGGTTTACACTCGAAGATGATAGGGCTCTCAGGCGAGATCCCAATTCGTCAATCACCGATGTGACGTCTCCTTTCCCTCCTTCAGGGAGCAAGGGTTACATATTGTTGGAAACTCAGAAGCGAAGACCAGGAGACTCTTGGGTATCTTCAGCAGAGTTCTTTATTGAGAACGCGCTGCGTGACATTGCAGTCATCAAAAGCCTAACTAAGGCAGTGATACTTTGTAGTTTATATACATTTAGGGGGCAGTGCTTAGAAATGGAGACAAAGCACCTGGGTGACGACCTTAAACAAAGCATGCAAATGAAGTATTCAGGTATAGCAACCTGCCCCATTTCACCAGTCCTAATCCAATCAGCATAACTACTCAACTCATAACTGGCGCAGAGGCACCAAGAGCCATTGCAAACAAAAGGTGATAGGCTCATTTGACTAAAATGCGCTGCGTGGTGCTGCAGTCATCAAAAGTCTAACTAAGGCAGTGATATATTGTAGTTTATATACATTTAGGGGGCAGTGCTTAGAAATGGAGACAAAGCACCTGGGTGACGACCTTAAACAAAGCATGCAAATGAAGTATTCAGGTATAGCAACCTGCCCCATTTCACCAGTCCTAATCCAATCAGCATAACTACTCAACTCATAACTGGCGCAGAGGCACCAAGAGCCATTGCAAACAAAAGGTGATAGGCTCATTTGACTAACAATAAGAGAACAGGAACTGACAGGAACCTCTTGCTACAAACTCTGCTTTAATAGAATAATTTGTCTGATGTCATCATATTTACCTTCACAATGTACTTCACCTTAGTTTTTCATGTGATGCTGTGTTAGAACATAGGATCAGCATATTTTAAACAGATTCTTAAATTTGTAATCCCACAATATGTAACCAGTTGAAGGTAAGTCACACCAAAGGGCATTTTACAATCTGAATTAACCTTTCTATATCATAAAAAAAAAAAAGTTGAAACAGTCATGAGGGTCTGCAGTGGTCTTCTATATGGTAGCATTGGCTGACAGTCAATAAGCAGAAAACATTCATTCATTCATTCATTCATTTATGATTGTTTGATTGGTTAAAAACAAAAATAATAATAATGGTCTCTTTCCAGGAATTTCATTATTTTAATGAGGACAGGTATAATAAACAGGTTTCTATGAATGATCTCATCTATCATGTTTCTCCCTGCTCTTCCACAGTCATATTATACTGTTTATTAAAATTTTAATTTTGAACCTTCCCTCATTTGTACCCTGCAGATTTGCTCTGACGTTCACTGCATGAGCCATACACAGATCTGAGCTGGCTTGCATAGAGCTCATGAATGTATTCACAGTCAGAGTTGAGTTGGGTTGATCCACACATCATACAGTGATGCTGGTGCAGTCGTGTGCTTGGCCTTTAGAGCATCAGTGGTTCTGAAGGCAGAAGCAAAACCTTTGTGGCTGGGACTGAGGCTCATTACACAACAAAGCAGAGCTCCCTGCTCCCCATCACGAAGAATAAACATGAGCAACAACACTTCAGTTGCCACTCTTATCGGGGCTGATAAAAAGGATGAAAGCTGATTCTATTCCCCATCTCTAGCTCATTCTGGCTCTATCACACGAAGCATACAAACCTCGAAGCAAACTTTTCTTATTTCTGTCAAATGACATTCAATCTCAAAGGTCATATTTCTAATAAAATGTACTTCCATTTTGATTAGAATCTTAATAAAATCTAAAGGAATTCTAATATGTATAATTAAATGCACATTTGTTGAGAAATGATTCTTCGATCTGTTAAATAAAAAACATATATTTCATGAATCTATATATCTTGTATGAAATAACATATCAATCAGATTTTAGTTAAAATCACCAAATTTCCACTATGCTCTTTTAAAATCATTATTGTAAAAGCAATTTTAGCTATTATTGATAAATAACAGTATAATATCTGCTTGCTTGTTGTAGCATTTGGACCAATCAGACACACAATTGTTCATTAGATTTAAAAAATCAATTATTCATTAGATTAACAAACAATCACAGACCCCTCACCCAACACCAGACACGGTGCCTATATGTCTGTGAACTATCTCCAGGCCAGGACACCTCAGCCAGATCAGATAAACTTTACAACCTAAAAGTATGTAGACAGAATCTTACTCCCTAATCAATTCTCTCTAAAACAGACACATACTGCTACAGGAAATGACTTATTTCGTTAATTCATAGACACATTTTTTCTCTGACTTTTCTATCATGCATATCCCCAGGTCTTTGTGTATGATTACTACCGCCTTGTATATGGTCTTATGTATTGTATACTGTTTTATGCATGCTTATGATAAATCACTAGTTAATGTAAACTCACCTATACCATGTTTGGTCTATTTATTCGTCTTCAGATGATCTAATTCAGAGTGTATATTATATGTTTATACCTATGCGACAAATTAGTGTTCTAAGAATCTTTGCATCAACATCCAATCCAGTTACATTATATATATATATATATATATATATATATTAAACATTTAGCGTGAAAATAATTGCATGAAAATAATGTCACAATGCAACACATTTTATTTTATGCAATATAATTTCCTAGTTATTTCTTTAGATTTTGGGACAAAATATGATCACCATTTCATAGAGCCAGAGTTTTTCCAGGTACAGTATCCTGAACCATCTTTATTCTCATCAGAAGAGCTTTATTGAATAAAGAACTTCCATCAATCATATTTTGAAAGAACCGCATGCATCAAACATTCAGAAACAGGAGCAGAATATGGACAGTGTGCATTTTGATTTGGTTCAAGTATAGCATTAGATATGTGCATGATAATATCTAATATTTAGAGCAGAATATGAGCGCTCAGTGTGTGTGTGATGCTTTGATGGTGGTCGAGGGCTGTTTTTCTGAGGCGGCTATATAAATATATAAAATTATTTGTGAATAATTAGCTCTCAAACCAAATACAGTTCCTATGGCACAGACATTTGATGTTATTGATGTTCAACCTTTGCCAGAAGCATCATATTTGATTTAAGAGCTCTAAAATTATTTGGGCTGCATTTATGGTACTTTTATTTTGTCCTTTTTGGAGCTTGACAATCTGTGAACACAATCAATTTGTTATATGGAATAGAGTTGCATGAAGATGTGTTCCACAGAGAAAATAACAGCATTTTTTTT
>NW_015542354.1:1168425-1177585 GCF_001515605.1 Sinocyclocheilus anshuiensis
TTATTTGATATATATATATATATATATATATATAAAAACGATACCTTTAACATTTGACTATCTGTTTTATTATCTTTATTAACAAGTGTTGTTTGCATGCATATGAATGGAAATCAAGCATATATATATATATATATATATATACATATACATATTAGTATTGAAGCAGTTTCAGTTATTTTGACTAAATGTTATTCAGATGCTTATCCTTGATCTGAAATAAAAGTAAAAATGTAATCAAAGAAAGAAAGAAAACAAAATCTACACATAAGCTAATTACAAGACTTGCCTCATGCAAGCAAACAATAATTAATTGCCAAGTCAAAAGAAAAAAAAAATCAATCACTTGAAGCTCTTAACAGTGACTTTCTAAACACGTATTCAAGATTTGAATACATATAGAACATAGATAAAAGGTGCTTCAGGTGTTATATAGTCATAGTGTAGTTGATATATACAAAAATTGAGTCACCACAAAAACCTGTGTCCTTCAGAACAACATGTGCTGATCTATTTAACAGACTCTACAGTGGGTCTTTCCCCAGGATAGCAAACCAACTCAGTCTGCTTGGAGCAAAAATGTCTAATTTTTATGCTAAACATATTTTATTTACCTGGCAGTCAAATGCTCTGAAATATGTTTCAGCAGAACCACATCATTTACTGATTCAGGGTTATAATTCAGACTCTATCCCCTGGAGCCCTTGACAATACAATAAATAAAACCCTTGATATGTGGTATTCAAAGCTTATTTTTTGCCAATAAGTGGTATTTTCTGAGTGTGTTGGTAGGTGAAGATATGACTCATGAGTGAGCTAGAGGCTGAGTCTGATCTGTTTGTGAGGGGTTGCTTGTTTGTGTTTGTGTGTGTGTGTGTCATGGACGATGTGCACTAAGAGAGAGAGAATTAAATTAAACACTCATATGACCTATTTTAAAACTAGTGTTCTGTGGCACCATGCAAGGACAAGGGTCCTGAGGTTTCATGGAAAATAAACAGATGTCACTATATTACCGTAAACAAGTCAGCCAGTCTTCGATGCATTCTTCTTGCAGGCTTATGTTGTTTTAAAGCTTTTGACCCCCAATAAGACAGGGTCAGATTACTGATGAGGGAAACAAGACATCTCTTGCCCTGTCCTTTATGAAAGACCCATTTCATTATATGGCTTTGATCTTAGACTACAATCAAGACTTTTTTTAATTTCTCTGTCATCTTTTGCTTTGTACTCTTTGATTTTTAATCCTCTGTCTCCTATTTCTGTCTCTGTTCATTAGTTAATTAGTTGCACCTTCAGTTTTCTGCAGTAAAATGAATGATTACTCTCTATTTATCCAGAGTAAGAAACCCATGGCCACACATTTATAATTCTGATGTGATGGTTAAGGTTTTATGACCTCTATTTCATTTATCGAAAACTGCAACATAAATGTGTGAAAAAAATGTTGAGATCAAGAAAAAAATACGGAATTTTTTTTTTTTACAATTTAAAATAACAAAAAAAAAAAAACTTTTGTATTAATTGATAATTAACAAGTGTGTTATTATTATTATTATTATTATTACTACTATTATTATAAATTTAATTCAGGAAATAAATTTGATTTAATACCATCTTTCCTTTTTTTCTGTGATATACAGCATTGATGGAAAACTCTTTCTGACCCCGTGCTCATTATATAGGTCCATAAGAGCTTCACTACATTTGAAGTTTGTTCCAGTAACATTATTTTGCATATGATTGTCTCTTACAAATATTGCCACTTCATAGCGCCCATCTGAAAATTCATTTACAGCCACTTAGAACAAATGGAGATTTCTTGGGACTGAACAAGTGATTACAGAGCATGGGGTTGGCCATGAATAATTTCCTTGAAATGAGCTCTCCGAGGAGAAAGTGGGAGCCTCTCTTCCATTCGCCGGCACTGAAGTGCAATCTCCCAGCATGCTACGGTGTCCTGAAATCACATCCTTGGTGTGTGTGTGTGTGTGTGAGAGGGAGAGAGACTGACTCTCCTGCATGATAATTTGAGAGGAAAAAGGGTCAGCGTCATTAACACATGTCATTTCACCCGCGAGAGGGAAGGCACACTGAGAGTCTAATGAGATCTGAGGCTGATATTTGGAGACCTGTCCCCTCCTCAAGGTGGGACAAGGGCCGTAATGCTAATGCCTGTGTAATTAGCAGGCAGGAGCTGTGAGAACAGAGCTAGATATGGTCAGTAACCATCACCTTCACAGCATAAAGACAAGACAGGCCATTCTCAAATCTCATAGAATTTCGAGAAAGAATGAATATGAAGACAAAACTTTATAATGACTAACTTAAATAATTGCTACAACATTGTATAAACCTTATTGATAGGCCTAGTTTATGTACATTAAAATATGAATATACAGTTTATGAAAGTACATTATATATCAGAAAAGTATGTGGACACCAAAACACTAAATGTTCCATAAGGGTTTTTCACAATGATGTCCTAGAACAGGGGTGGCGAACTCCGGTTGTTCAGCTCCGACCCTAATTAAAACTCACCTGCCTGTAGCTTCCTAGTAACCGTTCATACCTTGATTAGCTTGTTCAGGTGTTTGATTAGGGTTGAAGCAAAACTCTGCAGGGCTGCAGCTCTCCAGGACCGATGTTCGCCACCCCTGTCCTAGAAGAAGCATTTTGGTTTCCCCAAAGAACTTTCCAGTGAATATTTTTTTTTTCTTAGTGTGAAGAAAATTTCAGTAAACTAAAGAACCAGTTTCCACTATAAAGGACCTTTTGTGGAATATAACATTTCTATGGATGTTAAAGGTTCTTCATGGAACCATAGGGGCTTTCGCACCATGTACTGTAGTTGTAGGAACTCAGTTCTAGGAACTAGCCAGCATAGTAGTTATTAGAGAACCAATTTCCCCCTTTGGCCATTTTCCTGGTTGCATTCGCACCGAGAGCAAGAACTCTGAAGCAGCTGACAGCGACATCTTTATTTGCAGCATTTAAAAATGTCAACAACCAGTGAATGGAGATCGCCGTGATCGGAGCTGTTTATGTTATGTAAATGTACAATTTAAAGAAAGAGCAAGAAAATCTGACTAAATCTCCTATGACAACTTGTAGTGTTACATATCACCGAGGCTGAGAAAAGAAAACAATGCTGTAGACAACAGCTAAATGCAGTTATCGCTGTTTTCCATGTTTGTTGAGTAAATATTTTTACATGGGTTTTTAAATATGCCAGGTAGCCAATGTTTCATATGTGTTTGGCCAATCAGCGTACACTTACGTCACTAGTAGTTCCTATAGAACTGTTTTAGACCCTACTCTGAATTAGGAGCTAATTTAGTTCCCCCAAGTGGAGTTCCTAGAACTAAATAATTACTAGTTCCTGCGGTGCACACATGTCAAAAAGTGGGTACTTCTGCCAGTAGTTCTGGGAACTATGGAAAAGTTCCTCCAGTGTGAAAGTACCTATAGATGCCAATAAAGAATTTTTATTTTAAGAGAGTAATATGTGCTTGTAAAATCTTGTGGGAAAGCTTTCCACTAGATGCTGGAACATGGCTGATGGGATTTCCTCCCATTCAGACATGAGCAACAGTAAAGTCAAGCAATGATTTTGGGCAATGGGGCCTGACTTGCAGTTGGCCTTTATCCCAAAGCTTCTCTGTGGGGTTCAGGTCTGGGTTCTTCCATTAATCATTCCTTCATGGACTTTGCTTCGTGCATGGAGCAGTGACATTGTGGAACAGAAAATGGCTTAGAATAACTCTAAGAATAACTTAGAAGAGGGTATCCACATACTCCTGGCCATGTAAAGGAATTATAGTTTAATGATTAGCTATCTGAATTTACATTAAATTATGATTTATTAAACATTATTGTTATGATATTTGTTGTTTATATGCTATGCTATGTTATGTTATGTTATATTATATCATATTTTTACAATTTATTATATTAACTTTTATTTTAGATTGCATTGTATGTGGTACTAATGTTTTTCATTAGGATTAAAGCATTTAATACTACAAATACAGCATGTTGGGCTGTAATTACTAAAAGCAGTTAAACAGTTGATGCATATTGAAAATACGTTGCTGCTGGTTTGATGCTGGTATAATAGTGTTTTGTTATTTCATGAAATATGGTTAACATGCTGTCAGGAAATTGTATTAAAGTTCAGCTAAGAAATTTAAAGGTGGGGTAAGCGATTTCTGGTAGCCAATGTTGACATTTGAAATCACCAAAGCAAACACGCCCCTACCCCAAAAGGGTCTCGCCCCTATTTTGATAGCTCCGCCCCACACATACGTATGCAACCCAGGCAACGATTAGTTCTGTGAAACAAAGCAAAACCAATGTTACACCGTGTCTACACCGGACGCGAGTGGTGCGGCGCGACAAAATACTATGGAACTCATTATAATCAGTGATGCCGTCTACACCATAGATATATATATATATACATATCTATCGTCTACACTGGATGTGGCGCGGCACGATACGACAAATCCCCGACAGAAAACAGCTGCTGCGCTCTATTTATGACGTATTGACACAAAATTCAAATATTTTCAACGGTCGCTTTGTCACGTCCAGTGTCCTAGACAGACTTTAGCTGTTGTGGCGCAGACACGGTGTTACTCACCTATCGAGAAGAAACAAAGCAACCTCGGCGTCCGATCGCAGGCCTTCCGCTCCTTGAGTTCTCCCCAGCGCTGGAAAGCTGATCCGATATTTACACGGGTCCTACTTCTTGCCTTATTGCCTTAAGCCTTCTTTTGTTCCGTAGACGTTTTCCTCTTTTGTTTTTTATCCGCCATCTCTATCTTTCTGTTGTCGCTCGACTCAGCTAATGTCCATTCTGTGCACTGAACGCTCTCTCCTCCACATCATGAGTAGACATGCCCCTTACTGCTGATTGGCTACAAGTTTGTTTTGCTAGTTGGCCCGAATCAGTTTTCTAAAGCGTTTTTGAAAAATCGCTTACCCCACCTTTAAGGGATCAAACCTTAATAAAGCTGTTGAGGTGACGCAATCACTGATTTTAGTTATGTATTGCTTTTTCAAATGCAACAATATATCAATTATATTTGTATTGTTATTCAGCATTACTCCACTAAATTGGGGGAAGGATTTTCCTCAAAGTTGAGTAGACTCTACTAAAGTTGAGTAGACAGTGAAGAGAGGTTGAATGAAAAGGATCCATCAGTTGCAGCAGTCTGTTTTAAAATAATGAGCCAGTTGGTTGGTCATCTAAAGGGCCTGACAGAGTCAGACTTTGACAGGCCAAAACTCTTATAAGGGTGGGGTACAGGAGGATTTCCCAATGTGAGGTGACTAGGAATGATAAAGTGGTGCGGTTGTAAAGGTGCCAACGATGAAGAATTTGCCTTGACAGGGAACATTAGGACTCAATTATATGCTGACTGGGTCTATACAAAAAAAGTGTCGTTTAGAAAAAGAAAGATTTAATGATGAGGATAGTGGGGTGAAGTTGAAGTCCCTCAGGGCCTACATCCCAGTGGAAGAGATTTTGGCTACCGACTTCAAAGTTATTTCGGAAACATCCGATTAAAAATTTATTAATTCAGTTTTTGTTGGTTATCGGACTGTGTAGTACTTAAAATGAAGATGTATGCACTCTCCCACTCTTGTTTGTGTATCTTAAAGTTGCCATGTAGATCATGCCAGTCCAAAATTATCACATAAGCCCTTATGACTCATCTACAATTCAGAAATGGATAAATAATTCAAAGTAAACCAGTGGAATCCTATACATAGCATCCCAGAAGTCCTAGATATTTTATAGAATTGTGTCCATTATCAAGAATTACCACACACGTTAGGCCTATCAAAGGAACACACACACAAACACAAAATAGTCTGAGAGAGAGAGAGAGAGAGAAATTATGGAATAGATTATTGTAGGAGAGGCCTGTTTTCACATCATGGTAAAACAAAGCAATAGAGCAGATATATTTTTATCTTCTCTAAAACCTAGCAATGCATCCTGTGAGTAAGCACCTTTAAATAACGACAGAATGTCACACCTAAATTTATGCTTCAGAGCATTAGGGCTCTGATGCTCATCACCTGTTGTCAGGGCAACGGGGAGTTTTCATACAATGATGAAGTGAACACACATGACAGAATGATCTAATATGGCTAATGTTGTCACTGTGCACCACTGAGACAAATGCAGAATTAGGATGGATTAAGCCACAATGTCTGCATTTCTATGTGTTAGACCAGTTTATGTATGTTAGTGCTGACTGTTTAGTTTAATTATGGGGAGCATTACAGTATATTTTGCTAGTTTCACAGCTTCAAGGTCATTTTCGCTTTTCACTTCTAATTAAGATAAATATCAAATGTAGGCTTATAAGTGAGTTGATTAATTTTATTTGATTTTATCTTCATTTAAATGCAAGTTGTTATATAAAAAGGAAATCCAGAGGTCATCTTACACAGAGATTTATTTTTGATCAGACTCGAATGACACTGGTAACATGACACTGGAATTGTATCGCTCTCCTAACGCTGCTTATGTCAGTGAATCTCAATCTAAACCTTTACTTTCTTGAGGAGAACATTAAAAGTAATAGTTTATCCCAAATAAGGGATAGGCGGTGGAGTGGGGTATGAGTGGTTATGAATGAATGAATGAAACGCATTTGTCCGTGTTTCACTTCGTCTCGAATCGCGCTTGCGGAAAGTGCTTGAGAAACAGTGTCTCTTCCGCGGCTCGGTACGCTTTCAACTCGTTTTTTTAGTCTCGAGCAAGACTGTACGACATTCACATTACATGATTTGACTGATTTTTACGTAGAAATGGTGACAGCACATCACATTAAAATAAATTATCAGTCATGTTTTCATAACCACTGGCCAAATTCAAAAACGAAACTAAAATTAAATCATCTTTGAGAGCAAGGGGGCCCCCAGGTGTTTCGGGGGCCCTACGCAGCTTGCGTATTTTGCGTATAGGGAGGATCGACTCTAATGTGTCTAATCATGACACAATTTGTTCAAAAATAGTCTGGCTTCTATTTTCAATATAATGAGGACTGAAGCTCCATACTGACCTTAAAAAAGAAAAGAAGAAAAAAAAAGACCAAATGACCAAAATGTAAGTTGTTAATCAATGAACTTTTCTTCTGAATAAGAACTTTTCAGTTCACTTACTTGGAAAAATGTGCCTGCACCAACAAAACAATCATCACATGTGTAAAACACACACTTATATTACTTTCACACAAGTTATGATTATTGGGGCAGATTATCACATTAAGGCAGTGTAGGTGATTTGATTCAAAAACATTTTGTGGAAACTGTTTGGAAAGTCTCTTCATATCCCGATAGCAATCACTAAGTTAAGTGGTCTAAATGTTTATATATTTATATTGTCTGTGGAAGGCGTAGTAGGACCATAAAATGTTCATCCAATCATATCCCTACGTCTGAACATTACGAGTGGCTGTCATGCCTGCCTGTCAACGAATGTATTTCAACGTATGTCCATTATGCTATTCCGAGCAAGAATGGAATGCATTATTATTGTAATATTTTGCACTTCATACTGCAATGTTTTCCCACTGGTTGAGACACTAGGTAATCTGACAACACTGCATTCAACTCTTCACCAACACCATCTCTCATCGCATCGTTGGTTAGCCTCTGGTCTTCCTGTGCACGTTCATGACTTTGGAGAGTGATTTACATGGAGGGTGCGATCCAATGCCTTTAAAGCTAGCTTGCTATTATTCCACCTACCCTACCTTTAATAAAGACTTACTTTTCTTTGAATCCTTGTAAAAAATGTCTATGTATGTATGTATGGTTTTACAAGCATAATAAATTACTGCCTCATTCCCATTTGGTCAAGTTCAGTGTAGTATTAATAACATAACAAAGACTGAACAGTGAAAACCGACACCAAACCATGAACAGAAAGAACTGAGGGCTTATACCACCTTCACATGCTATCAGAATTATCATAAATATGAGTTCCTCTTCAGGAACTCGAGCTGCGTCGGAGGACCGGCTCTGAACCTCGTGTGTAATCAGACCAATAGATGGGCGAGACGTCACGGGCAAGTGACGTAATGACCAGGAAGCTATAAAAGCACGTGTGGTGAGACCAGCGTCATCTTTCTGTCATTCAGCAAGCGCTCTGTGTGTGTGTGTCAGTCTGATATCTGTTTGTGAGTCTTATTTAGTGTTGTCTGTCACGTATCTAAAAACAAGACAAAACCAGACACCTAAGGCAAGGGCAGGCAGCGTTCAGGCTGTGTGTTCCTCCCTGCCCGCGTTACTTTACGGGTGGGGATACACACAGTTTGTTTGTTGTCTGCTTGGGAGCAAGCACGCAGAGTCAGCTCTCAAAAAAAAGAAAAGAAAAGAAAAAAAGGAGCTGACGGCCTGTTTTAGTAGCGTTTGTTACTGCCTTGCTTCGCTCTTAGAGGGCTCTCTTTGAGGAGAGAGCCTTCACTAGCGTTCCTCGCGGTGCCGGCCCCACTTTCGCCGAGGCGGAGCGGCGGCTGTGCTCGTGGGTTTCGCATATGGATCCGGTGGAGGGAATGTAGACGGGCGCGTCCCTATCTACTTCCTTATCCACCAGATCCAGCGCCCGCTTTCAGGGTTCGGAAGCCTGCGCTGCGGTACTTCCGCCCCGGGGATAGGGCGCGACGCTCCGCCTGTCCTTCTCCTAGGAGATTGATACGGAGGGCATCGAAGAGCTCGCCAGTTGCACAAACATCAGTTACACAAGCATATTATGCCTGATATTATAATGAGCAGAATTAATAGGGAGCGGAGCTCGTGCAGTCGGCTCTCGGGGGGCGGATTGTGTTTTTTCCGCTGTTAAACGCTCCGCTCTCGCCGGGCACGCTCCGAGGAGTGTGTCCGTGCCTGTGATCTTGCGATTGCGGTCCCACTGCTGCTGAGGCACGGCGGCGACTGAGATCGCGGTGATCGCACATGATCTGGTGGACGGGTTCTTCCCGAGAGCTTGCTGCTACGGCCATATTTCTCTGGAGATTGATGTTGTTGGTGTGACTGAGCGGACTGAGCGGTGCTGAGGCAACGCTTATATTACATCATTCGGTTTTTGATGTGAATCTTACTCACCAGACCGTATTTACTCCTCTGGTTGTTTGAC
>NW_015542354.1:1180741-1180941 GCF_001515605.1 Sinocyclocheilus anshuiensis
ATGTCGTTCTCGAGGCTCGGAAGCCCGCGCTGCGGTTCTTCCCCCTCTGAGTGAGAGCTTGCTGCTACGGCCATATTTCTCTGGAGATTGATGTTGTTGGTGTGACTGAGCGGCTCGCGCCCTGCTGAGGCAACGCTTATATTACATCATTCGGTTTTTGATGTGAATCTTACTCACCAGACCGTATTTACTCCTCTGGT
>NW_015542354.1:1182047-1186555 GCF_001515605.1 Sinocyclocheilus anshuiensis
TGGGGAGCGGTCATGAGTGGCCACCCTGCCCGCGGTCTGTGGAGTGGTCGCCATCTCACGTGGCACATCAACTGTCTGGAGATGCTGGCCGTGCTTCATGCACTAAGATACTTCCTCCCAGACCTAAGAGGTCACCATGTGTTGGTGCGCACCGACAACACAGCGGTGGTCTCTTACATCAACCACCAGGGAGGTCTGCGCTCACGCCATTTGTACAAACTAGCATACCAGATTCTTGTGTAGTCCCAGGGCAAAAAAAAATTTGGGAGCAGACATCCTGTCGAGGCAGGGGCCGAGGCCCGGGGAATGGATGCTTCACCCCATGGTGGTGCTGAGGCTGAGGCCTCCGGTACGATCTCTTGTCCCCACGTGGGACCTGGCTCTGGTGCTAGAAGCTCTCTGTAGGCCTCCCTTCGAGCCTATCGAGGAGATCACTGATCGCCACCTTACTATCAAGACTACTTTCCCTCGAGCGGGGTATGTTCCTAAGGTCCCCTCCTCTACACCATGGCCTGTGGTACTCCAAGCC
Organism: Sinocyclocheilus anshuiensis; assembly: GCF_001515605.1. Lineage (NCBI taxonomy): Eukaryota > Metazoa > Chordata > Actinopteri > Cypriniformes > Cyprinidae > Sinocyclocheilus > Sinocyclocheilus anshuiensis. The sequence goes on from NW_015542354.1 coordinate 1,182,577, forward strand.
CTCAGTCCTCCTCCCTTCGGGGATCCAGACCAGCAGAAGCTAAACTGTATGTGAGCTGCCCTGTGGAGAAGGGCGGACCAACTGCTCGTATGCTATGGTCCCCCTAAGAGAGGTCTTCCAGCTACGAAACAGACCCTCAGTCGGTGGACAGTAGATGCTATTTCTATTTCTTATGAGTCCTCTGATCTCCCTTCGCCTCTTGGGGTCAAGGCTCACTCTACGAGAAGTGTGGCGGCCTCTAAGGCCTTCTTGGCAGGTGTCTCAATGCAGGACATCTGCGACGCTGCAGGATGGTCCACGCCCCTAACCTTCGTCAGGTTCTATGGCCTAGACATGCGAGCCACTCCTGGCTCCTCTGTAGACACATGCCAGAAGTGTAGACACACAAGTGTTTCCCGTTCCCTCGAGGAACCATGGTTACATACGTAACCTGAGACGTTTCCTATATGAGCTTCCTAATCGGAAATTGCACGTGAATGACATCTCAAGTTGTATTTACGACTGGGAAACTCAGTAGTAAAGAGAGAATTTTGATACCCGAGTTTCTGAGTTGGGTGAGCCATAAACTTTAAACATGGTGGAGGGGACAATGAATTTGCTGCTGTCAGTGCTATTCTTTAATAGTTTTTTCCACAACAACTACATAACTTTGTAATGTAAATGTATTTATAGGCTATATATGAACAATAATTTGAAGCATATTGTACAGTATGTTTTATAAACCCTGAAATAAGCATGTATTTGACTGAAATAGCCACCTAGCGTGGCTAAGGTTTATATGATTGTCAACCAATGGGATGCTACATTTTAGTCTTTCCTACAACAAAGAACTTGAATGTGACATGCTCGTAATCACAACTTCATAAGTGGCAAATAGGAAATTTCCGATGTGCATGTGAAGGCAGCGTAAATACACAGGGACATAATCAACAGAACAGGGAACAGGTGGGTAACTCAAATCAGAAACCATGGAAATAAACAGGAAATGGCAGGGGAAAACCAGGGAAATAGGAAAAAGGAAACGGGTACGGGAAAAAGGAACACTAGAAAAAAAACAAAAACAGAATATACATGTGACACATTCATCTGTTTCTGAGAAAATTTGTAGAACTTTTCCCTCCCATCTGCGCTTTTATGGGACTGTAATTTGATCTATTTAGTAAATCTGGCCCTTGATATGTAGCTAGACTACTATTATGATCCATTAACAATTCTTTTAAGGTAGGCTTGTGCATCCTTTTGGAAGCTTAATATTGTGAATGCAGGAAATGAAAGAGCAGTACATTGTTTCAAATTTCTCCATTTGGTTTGTCACAGGAAGAACGAAGTAATGTGGGACAGTAAATTATGAATTTTCATTTTGGAGTGAGCTAATCCTTTAACTCACTATTGCGAAGAGTTTGCGAACATATGACTTTCCTGTCAGATGCAGAAATAAATAAGAAGCATCCACAGCTCATGCTCTGAGAGCTTCCTGCAAAAAAAAAGCATCAGCAATTTGTGATGAAAGACGCTCGGCTGTCCCTCACAAACCTGATATCTAATTCCACCCTAAGCCAATCTGTCTGATTCCGCTGCTGCAGAAGGCAACAAATTGCCTGGGTAAATCATCTGGAGGAGACGGGAGACAGCATCTTCCAACCTGTCGTTTACATAACAGCGATCTTTTTTCGAAGCATGTGTTTAGATCACCCCTTCACTAGCACCCTTCGACAACCAAGATGAAAATCTGTCTCATTTGTTTAATGTGAACGGCAAGTACTTCCACAAAGACTTGTTTATCTCTCTCTTGTTTGCGAGATTCTCTTTTATCCACCCACCCCAATGTATTTGGATGCATGTTTGTTAAACGTCATGATTGCACTTGTTTAAGCACTTGTTTATTTATTTGTGCTTTGGATACTTGAGCTTTATCTTATTCTGAACAATCTCTGGCAAAGATGATAAATGAAAAGTAAACATTACTTTGGAAAGTGGATCTCAAAAGCATTACATGCACACACAAATTGCATGTGCATGAGCAGATTATATTAGCCACCTGTTGGGGTCTGGCATTTTGACAAAATCTTACAGAGAAATTGCTTCTTGTAAAGTCTCCAGTCAGGTACCTGTGTCAGGAGCTTCATTTTGGCTGAAAAATGGAAAACAAGAAGATTATTTCTGGAGATTAAAAGTGCAATCTGCCTTTGTTTTTGTTGTAAACCCTTTATTGTTATAGAGAATTAGGTTTCCAAAGATGCTGCTGGCACACGAGTGATGGCGTATTCTTATTACATGTGGCGAGTAGTGTCGCAAATGGATGCTTTTTGACATGCTGTGAATAATAAAACAGACTCTAAGCTGATGTAATTGTGGTTGTACTTATTAGTGTCAAATAGACCTGTGTGTTTGCTTTCAATTAAAGGTGATTATGGACATGAAGACATTATTTGACAACCAACCAGTCTCATAGGATTTAAAAGCATTTCACTGATCTCCACTGACAGGATGGCTTGCTGGTATCATACATAAAAACTTAAATTGTGAATCATGCTATTAAAGGGTGTGGATGATGCACAACTGCACAGCTGGTAGAGGAAACATAGCTTACAGTATTTAAATGAGGAAACATGGAAATTCTGTTCAAGCATTTCATAGGTTATGCACTGCATTTTCCGCATAAAACTTAGTTGATTTGGGAGGCCTATTATGGAGTGCAATCAACTCAAATGAGATTAAATATTCAGCATAAACAAATAACTGAGATGCAGAAATATGTGATATTGGTGTTTATTTACATTTGATCACTGGTTACGGTCAATATGAATATACAACCTGTTCTCACTTGTAAGGTGTAACATTTTGCAGCTTGTGCTGGTCGGCTGGTAAGCTCATTGCTTTAAATGATAAACCTTAAGTATCAATTGCCATTATCTCCATGAAATATTAGGGTATAATTTTGTCATCATCATACGATTTTCAATTTGGGGGTTTTCAATTTGAGCAACATTTATCAGAAATTCACCTTTTGCCTACAAAATGATATGATTGGTTTGTGATGACCCTGATTATGATCCCCTGCGATGATTAAATCTCACACTCATTTAAACATTCATATTAAAGTTATATGAAATCAAATAACATTGGCTCTCACATGTACCGTGACTTTTTGCCACATAAGGCTCGGATTTAATTTCTGAATGAGTGACTGCCTTCACTGAAGATTTTAGCAATTACAACCCAAAGTTTCCTTACACAAAGCTATCAAATGGCTTAGAATGTAGACTTAGAATGCAGCATGTATCATTTAGAATGTTTTTATTTTATTTATTAATTTTTTTTTTAAAGTAAATTGACTGTACTTTCATCTGCTTATGTTGTTTATATTGTTGAGAACTGGTAATAGGTTAAGAGTTTAGTGATCTAAAATATTGACGTGATAAGTTACCGATATAATTAAAGATGAACACAACAATATCAGGAGACTGAAATATCTCCAGTGTTTCTACATTATGTGTTGATTTATACATTTTTCAAAGGCTTGAACTCACAAGAATATTTTTATAACCAACAAATTCTCTGAGCATGCATCACAAATTCAGTAAATAATGCAGATATTGATTGATCATTGTTGAGGTCTCAGCTCACATATTGAGTTTTCTCTTGTGTTTATCTCATAAAATATTGCAATTGCTATTACTTGGAAGGACAGTACAAATGTGTTTTGTACTCCGTGAAATGACATATTTTTACAGTGTGCTTGGTTTATTTACAACAGATTTATGCAAAAACCAAAGGATTTCCAACAACAAATTGCCAAAACTCATTCATTTGTAGCTCTAGACCAGGGGTAGGCAAGTTCGGTCCTAGAGAGCCGCAGTCCTGCAGAGTTCAGCTCCAACCCTAATCAAACACACCTGCCTATAGCCTAAGATTACTAAGGCTATAGGCAGGTGAGTTTTTTTCAGGGTTGGAGCTGAACTCTGCAGGACTGTGGCTC
>NW_015542354.1:1187861-1190546 GCF_001515605.1 Sinocyclocheilus anshuiensis
GGTAGGCAAGTTCGGTCCTAGAGAGCCGCAGTCCTGCAGAGTTCAGCTCCAACCCTAATCAAACACACCTGCCTATAGCCTAAGATTACTAAGGCTATAGGCAGGTGAGTTTTTTTCAGGGTTGGAGCTGAACTCTGCAGGACTGTGGCTCTCTAGGACCGAACTTGCCTACCCCTGCTCTAGACAGAGCACTGTCTAAACAAAATACTATGTAAATAATACAATCTTGATGCATGAAATACTCAAGAAGACTGTAACACACATATCCATTGTGTTCTCCTGCTTGCTATGGGACGTTCAAATCAAATGTCTGACTTAAGGCTTGTTATGCCTGCTGTGTAAAACACATGCTCTGATGGCGTCCCATTGGGACTAATTTACCACTGAACCGCAGCCACAACACCCCCAGATTACACGCTGCTTTCCACTCAGCGCCACGTCATATGCGTCCAACCGACTGAAGCGGCACGCGTAGCTGCTTGATTGAGAAGTAATTTGATTGATTTTGATTTATACATTTGCCTACAGTTTATATGCAGTGCTCTCTAGAGGGCTGCAGCATTTGTTTATTTACATTAAGACTGAAAGCGTGGAAATATGGAAGCTAAGCATTATAGATTTACTAGTAGTTTGAATTGGAAATGGCCTTGATGCTCCTCATTCATAAACTTATGTTCTAAATACAACGCCATCCTACCTGTCATCCTACCAAATATACTCATACATTTGATATTGAGTAAGTGCCAAATGCTTAACAAACATCCAGCCATTACATACAGTAACAAGGTGCTAGAGTTGCCTTCCTCAGTTCATCTCAACTGACGTCAGCTCTCAGTAAGACTTTACAAATATGTTTATGTGAAAGCTTGGCTGTTCAGCCGGTGCTTATAAAGTGGAGGTGACCTCAATGTGGCGTAGATTAATGGCATTCTTGTGCAGCACCACTGCAAAGTCCTCTCCCTGTGTGATATTAGGATATAGTTTCATAAATGCATGCATACGTCAAACATTATGATTATTATTATTAATAATAATAAGAATAAGAACAAATCTCACACTTTTTATTTTGCTCCAAACATTTTATAGGTTTATTACATAAAATCTATCTATCCATTCATCCATCTATCTATCCGTCTGTCTGTCTATCTATTTGATAAAGGGCAAGCATGGATTGAGATTACATGGACTTAAATCTGTCAGGATAATTCAGGAAAAGACTAGATATTCAGTTGCAAGTGTTCAAAGGTTTATTTTCTGAAGACCAAACCGGTCACAGCATAAAAGATAACAGGAATTGTGAGGGTGCAGAATATTCCTCAGCAGCGCAGGAACTACAATGGGCAGATGACCGAGAACCGGACAACAGTCACAGGAACAACAGCCTCCACAGAGAAAGCAAGAGAGCCTCACAGTAACTGGTGGTTCCACAATAGTCCGGCGGTCACTCCACAGGAAGCATCCTACAACGCACTGTGTTGAGTGCAGCAAACGGGAGACAGGAGAACACTGAACAGAGAACGAGAGTGAGCAAACAACGATCCGACAGGGAATGAACAACAAACAACTCAATATAAAGGGTGCAGCTGATCATCACCAGCTGACCCTGATCACTAATCAGCGATCATGAGTTGCCCAGCAACGCAGGTGACAGCAAAACACGCACACAGACACACACAAAACAAAGGAGGAATCCACAGACCTGTGAACCGTGACAGTACCCCTCCTCCTAAGAGCGCCTCCTGGCGCTTCCATGCGAACTTACCTGTCGATTGTAATCATCGATCAGGGAGTGATCCAATATGTCTCCAACTTCTCTCCTCTGGACCGTAACCCTCCCAGTCCACCAAGTACTGAAAACCGCGTCCCCTCCGTCTCGAGTCCAGAATCCGTTTGTCCAAATAGGTAAGTTCCCCTTCTACGAGACGCGTCGGGTGTGTGTGTGGGGGGGGTTAATGGGTGAACGAAAAACAGGTTTTAATTTGGAAACTTGAAACACCGGATGAATTCTCCTGTATACCAGAGGAAGTTTGAGGCGAACTGCCACTGGACTAAGGATCTTAGTGACAGTGAATGGGCCAATAAATTTTGGAGCAAGCTTATTACAAACGGTGCGGAGGGGAATGTTCTGAGTAGAAAGCCACACTTTTTGACCAACGACGTATTCGGGAGGCTTAGACCGGTGGCGATCGGCTTGGGCCTTAGTGCGTGCCTCCACCCGGAGGAGAGCCGACCTGGCCTTTCTCCAGGTGTGGCGGCACCTCTGGACAAAGGCGTGAGTGGAGGGCGAAAAACAACAGTAAACGCTGTCTCCCTGGCAGAAGGAATCTTAGGCAGGGGAATAAAATGGGCCGCCTGGGCCGCCTGGTCCACCACAGTAAGAACCACCGTGTTGCCCTGGGAGGGTGGGAGGGCTGTAACAAAATCTAGCGCAATATGGGACCAGGGTCTCGAAGGGACAGACAGCGGCTGAAGGAAACCCGCCGGGGGCTGATTGGAAGTCTTACCAACAGTGCAAACAGAACAGGCCAAAACAAAACTACGGACGTCACGAGCCAAGGACTGCCACCAGAACCGTTGTTTTACCAGAAACATAGTACGATTCACTCCTGGATGACAAGTGATCTTAGAAGAGTGACCCCAGCGGATGACGTCGGACCGCAACTTCTCTGGCACGAATAAACGCCT
>NW_015542354.1:1191029-1192591 GCF_001515605.1 Sinocyclocheilus anshuiensis
TTTACTGTACCAATATTTTAAATTGGCCTTTGAACTTAGCTTTATTGCATGGCAAAAAAAAAGGATCAGGCGGGTTAATGTGTGAACAAAAAACAGGTTTTAATTTGGAAACATGAAACACCGGATGAATTCTCCTGTATACCGGAGGAAGTTTGAGGCGAACTGCCACTGGACTAAGGATCTTAGTGACAGTGAATGGGCCAATAAATTTTGGAGCAAGCTTATTACAAACGGTGCGGAGGGGAATGTTCTGAGTAGAAAGCCACACTTTTTGACCAACGACGTATTCGGGAGGCTTAGACTGTTGGCGATCGGCTTGGGCCTTAGTGCGTGCCTGCACCCGGAGGAGAGCCGACCTGGCCCTTCTCCAGGTGAGGCGGCACCTCTGGACAAACGTGTGAGCGGAGGGGACCGCGACTTCGTCTTCCAGGTTCTGAAAAATAGGTGGCTGGTAACCTAGACTACCTTCAAATGGAGAGAGGCCCGTGGCCGATACTAGTAACGAGTTATGCGCATACTCAACCCATGAGAGCTGCTGGCTCCAGGAGGACGGATTCTGAGACACTAAACATCGCAACACCCGTTCCAAATCTTGGTTGGCCCGCTCTGTCTGACCATTGCTCTGGGGATGAAACCCAGAAGAAAGACTCACACTCGCTCCTAGCAATCGACAAAACTCTTTCCAGAATTTGGAAACAAACTGGGGTCCTCTGTCAGAGACCACGTCCATTGGGAGGCCATGAATGCGAAAAACATGGTCAATGACAGTACCCGCTGTCTCCCTGGCAGAAGGAATCTTAGGCAGGGGAATAAAATGGGCCGCCTTCGAGAACCGGTCCACCACAGTAAGAACCACCGTGTTGCCCTGGGAGGGTGGGAGGGCTGTAACAAAATCTAGCGCAATATGGGACCAGGGTCTCGAAGGGACAGACAGCGGCTGAAGGAAACCCGCCGGGGGCTGATTGGAGGTCTTACCAACAGCGCAAACAGAACAGGCCAAAACAAAACTACGGATGTCACGAGCCAAGGACTGCCACCAGAACCGTTGTTTAACCAGAAAAATAGTACGATTCACTCCTGGATGACAAGCGATCTTAGAAGAGTGACCCCAGCGGATGACGTCGGACCGCAACTTCTCTGGCACGAATAAACGACTCGGTGGGCAAACGGACGGAGGCGTTACCCCTTGTAAGGCATTACGAACCTTCGATTCGATCTTCCAAGATGTTCTTGGAGCCCGGACGGTACGAAATAGAAAAATCAACCCGACCGAAAAAAAGTGCCCACCGAGCCTGCCTAGAGTTCAATCGTTTGGCGGATCTAATGTACTCTAAGTTCTTGTGATTGGTCCAGACAACAGACAATGACCCCGAGCCCTCCAACCAATGACGCCACTCCTCCAAAGCCAGCTTAACCACCAACAGCTCACAGCTCTCAATAAACTATGAGAATAAAATGCGCAAGGATGCATCTTGTCGTCCGCGAGGGAACGCTGGGAAAGTACCGCTCCAGCCCCCACCTCAGACGCGTCGACCACCACCCCAAACTGACGTGAAGGGTCG
>NW_015542354.1:1193877-1210196 GCF_001515605.1 Sinocyclocheilus anshuiensis
GTGCAAACAGAACAGGCCAAAACAAAACTACGGACGTCACGAGCCAAGGACTACCACCAGAACCGTTGTTTTACCAGAAAAATAGTACGATTCACTCCTGGATGACAAGCGATCTTAGAAGAGTGACCCCAGCGGATGACGTCGGACCGCAACTCCTCTGACACGAATAAACGACTCGGTGGGCAACCGGACGGAGGCGTTACCCCTTGTAAGGAATTTCGAACATTCGATTCGATCCCCCAAGTAACCGCAGAAATGACCAGTCTCTCCGGCACGATGGAACTGGGAGAGGATGGACATTCGGAACGATCAAAAATGCGAGACAAAGCATCGGGCTTGATGTTCTTGGAGCCCGGACGGTACGAAATCGAAAAATCAACCAAAAAAAAGTGCCCACCGAGCCTGCCTAGAGTTCAATCATTTGGCGGATCTAATGTACTCTAAGTTCTTGTGATCGGTCCAGACAATGAAAGGTACCCCCGAGCCCTCCAACCAATGAAGCCACTCATCCAAAGCCAGCTTAACCGCCAACAGCTTTCTGTTACCAATATCGTAGTTGCGTTCTGCGGAAGACAAACGATGAGAATAAAACGCGCAAGGATGCATCTTGCCGTCCGCAAGGGAACGCTGGGAAAGTATCGCTCCAGCCCCCACCTCAGACGCGTCGACCTCCACCACAAACTGACATGAAGGGTCGGGTGTCACCAGAATAGGAGCCGAAACAAAGCGGCTTTTCAGGTTGGAAAATGCAGCATCCGCTGCAACGGACCACCCAAACATCACCTTGGTGGAGGTCAAGGCAGTCAGAGGGGCGACCAGATGGCTGTAATTACGAATGAAACGAAGGTAAAAATTGGCAAAGCCCAGAAACCTCTGCAGGGCCTTGCGGGAATCTGGGGTTGGCCATTCAACCACAGCCTGAATCTTGTTGGGATCCATGCGCACCCCCTCGGACGACACAATAAACCCCAAAAACGGAACCGACTGTGCATGAAAAACACATTTCTCCGCCTTGACAAAAAGCCCATTCTCAAGCAGCCTCTGAAGCACTCGCCTGACGTGCTGAAAATGTTCCTGGAGAGACGAAGAAAAAATCAATATGTCATCCAGGTAAACATATATGAACTGGTCAACCATGTCTCTCAGCACATCATTGACAAGTGCCTGGAAGACCGCGGGGGCATTGGACAGCCTGAATGGCATAACCAAATATTCAAAATGCCCCCTGGGGGTATTAAAAGCGGTCTTCCACTCATCTCCCTCCCTGATGCGGACCAAATGATAAGCGTTGCGAAGATCCAACTTCGTAAAAAAGGAAGCCCCCTGCAGCTGCTCGAAAGCCGAAGACATCAACGGCAAAGGATAAGTATTCTTTGCCGTGATGTTGTTCAACCCTCGATAGTCAATACAAGGCCGCAGAGAACCATCCTTCTTACCCATGTAGCGTCTGGACCAATCAGACACACCATTTTTCATTTGATTTAACAAATCAATTATTCATTCGATTAACAAACGTTCACAGACCCCTCACCCAATAAACATACTGGGTGCCAAGTTGTCTGTGAACAGGGCCCAGGACCCTGGTTACCATGGCAACCCTAACACCAGATACATTTACGACCTAATGGAATGCGAAGCAGGGAAAATCACTGCATGTTCCATCGCAAGAGGCACAAGGCACAGTAGAAGTGGACTTTTCTACTAACTAATTCATAGGAAAACCTTTCTTTGAATGAACACACATATCCTTCAGGTCATGGTGTATATTATTGCTGTCTTGTATATTATCTTGATTAATTATTCATATTTCCCCATGAGCTGATTCGCTACACCCACGAAGAAGAATCCCCAGCAGGGGAAGAGGAAGGGCGAATGATCTTGGCTGCAAGAGAATCAGAAATATATTTCTCCATGGCCTCCCTTTCAGGAACAGAAAGGGAATATAACCTGCCTTTAGGCGGAGAAGTCCCTGGCAATAAATCTATAGCACAGTCATAAGGACGATGCGGAGGAAGAGAAGCTGCTCGAGACTTACTGAATACTTCCTCCAGGTCTAGGTACTCCTCAGGCACGTTAGGCAGGTCCAAAGGCTCCTCCTGTAACACAGAACAAGAAACAGAAGAACAAGCAGACAACAAACAAGACGCATGACAAAAATTACTCCAAGAGCAAACAGTGTTCTGTTCCCAATTAATATAGGGATTATGACGGGACAGCCAAGGATGTCCAAGGACCATGGGAACTAGAAGGAGAGTCAATTAACAGGAGAGAGATCTCCTCAGTGTGATTACCAGAGGCGATGAGCTTGATGACAACAGTACTCCGGGTATTAAAAGCGGTCTTCCACTCATCTCCCTCCCTGATGCGGACCAAATGATAAGCGTTGCGAAGATCCAACTTCGTAAAAAAGGAAGCCCCCTGCAGCTGCTCGAAAGCCGAAGACATCAACGGCAAAGGATAAGTATTCTTTGCCATGATGTTGTTCAACCCTCAACAGTCAATGCAAGGCCGCAGAGAACCATCCTTCTTACCCACGAAGAAGAATCCTGCCCCAGCAGGGGAAGAGGAAGGGCGGATGATCTTGGCTGCAAGAGAATCAGAAATATATTTCTCCATGGCCTCCCTTTCCGGAACCAAAAGCGAATATAACCTGCCTTTAGGCGGAGAAGTCCCTGGCAATAAATCTATAGCACAGTCATAAGGACGATGCGGAGGAAGAGAAGCTGCTCGAGACTTACTGAATACTTCCTCCAGGTCTAGGTAGGGCTTGGGCTTTTACCGGGCAATTGGTGACAAAATGGCCAGCCGCTCCACAATAAAGACATAGTCCATTGCTTCTCCGGCGATCCTTCTCCTCCCTGGTCAGTCGGGTTCTGCCCTCCTTCATGGGTTCCGGATCGAGAGTGGAACTGACCGTAACATGAAAAGAGTCTGCCAAAGGAAATTAAAACTGACGCGTGCGTTGATCACGACGTTGCAGACGATTATCCACACGAATCGCCAGTTCAATCAAACCATCCAGACTAGTGGGCAAATCCAAAGCAAAAATCTCCCTTTGGATACGGTCAGCCAACCCATGCAGGAACTGGTCCCACTGTGCCTCCTCGTTCCATTTGCTCTCCGCCGCCAGAGTGCGGAAATCAATAGAATAGTCCATAACCGAGCGGTTGCCTTGTTGTAAATCCGCCAACTCCCGGGCTGCCTCCTGACCCGAGACCGCTCGATCAAACACTCTCTTTAGTTCTTCGGTAAATGACTGGAATGAGGAGCAGCAAGGATGTTGATTTTCCCATACCGCTGTTCCCCACAGAGCAGCGCGTCCAGATAACAGGGTAATCATTAACGCCACTTTAGATCACTCCGTAGGAAACAATGTGGGTTAAGCGTGAAAAACAAAGAGCATTTAGTCACAAACGCTAGACATTGCTGTTGCTCACCGGAATAGGAGGCGGGTGGGGGTAGACGAGGCTCTCCATGATGATCGAGTCGCTCAGATGGACAGGGAACAGGCGGTGGGACTGGCACAGTGGGTGTTCCGGCTGTATCCGTTTTGAGTTGCCGGAGCTGGGCAGTTACCTCGGACACCTGCGCCACCAAGGCTTGCACCGCACGACCCGTTGCCATGATCTGTTCCTCCTGTTGATCCAAACGAGCATTGTTACTGGTAAGAAATTCTGTCCATTCAAATCCACTTACTGAATCCATCCTGGTCGGATCGTTATGTCAGGATAATTCAGGAAAAGACTAGATATTCAGTTGCGAGTGTTCAAAGGTTTATTTTCTGAAGACCAAACCGGTCACAGCATAAAAGATAACAGGAATTGTGAGGGTGCAGAATATTCCTCAGCAGCGCAGGGACTACAATGGGCAGATGACCGAGAACCGGACAACAGTCACAGGAACAACGGCCTCCACAGAGAAAGCAAGAGAGCCTCGCAGTAACAGGTGGTTCCACACTAGTCCAGCGGTCACTCCACAAGAAGCATCCAACAACGCACTGAGTCGAGTGGAGCAAACGGGAGACAGGAGAACACTGAACAGAGAACGAGAGTGAGCAAACAATGATCAGACAGGGAATGAACAACAAACAACTCAATATAAAGGGTGCAGCTGATCATCACCAGCTGACCCTGATCGCTAATCAGCGATCATGAGTTGCCCAGCAACGCAGGTGACAGCAAAACACGCACACAGACACACACAAAACAAAGGAGGAATCCACAGACCTGCGAACCGTGACAAAATCTGTGTGACTTTAAATATCTAAATTAAAGCAGAAAATGTCAAACACGATGTAGGTCTAAGATTCTGTTCTCTAGATGTTAGTTTGAACTCTTTTCTCTGACATTATTATTATATTTTTTTATTTTTAATAAAGCCAGTGGCTATAAAGAGGTACAACAGCAACAACAACAACAATGATAATATGAATTTGGAGCAACAAGGTTACAAACAAAAGATACAAAAGTTTGCAAGTTACATTTAACATCCACTCAGCACATTTGAATTGTTCAATTCTAACAGTAAAACAGATGTTTTCAAACCATGGTTATTCTGTCTAATCACCCTTGTCTGTGCCATTTAGCATTGCCAACGTACTAAACTGATTTTTTTTTATTGGTTGTTCCTGTATTGATGTTGTAACCCCTTGAAGCAAATTGCAGGGCTTTATTTTATGTTTCTATGATGGTCTGCTGTGGACTAGTGTGTGTGGCTTGTCGTAGTTGGGAAAAATCAATTTATTCAACCTTTACAACAGCAATGAAGCAGGATCCTCAAGCTATCCAGTATCTGGGTATCTATTATCCAGTATCCACCTGTAATAGAGAATCTGGATAAACAGAATGAGAGACTATAAGAAGTGCATCAGTAAAACAGGCTTGTTGTAGTCAAAATCAGAAAGCTAACCAAGCTATATTCATCCGATTCAGCGCGGTGTTTGGTGTCCTCTGCTCAGAAATGTTCCCTTTTTACAGCACATTCAAAACACCTTACAAAAACACTGCAAAAAGTCAGAACAATAGCCTGCTTGTTACCTGAGCAATTGTGTAGTGAATAGTTTCACCGACAGAGAGGACTGGAAGCTACACTGGGTTGCACACTTTAGTTATGAAGTAGTTTACTTTGATGAGAGCAGAACACTATTATCATCAATTATCAAAAGAAACACTATCGGTTATCGGTAAACAGTTATCGGTTCCTACTATCAAGGTAGTCACACAGTAACTGTTCATGTTAAAGTTATACTGCTTGTTTGCATGATGTAACAGGGCCTGAACAGTTTGCAGTATTGTTTTGCAAACAATTTTAAACACTCCCAAAAGTTTTGCCTTCACAATGCAGTAATTCACAGACATCTTAACACATGGGTGAAACTACACCCTGATATGAATAAATAATATCAAACTTGAATTAATTACATTTGCAAAAAGCACATACTTTGTTTGCAAAATGAGCCTAAAGTGTAATGAAGCCTAATTAGGCACTATTCAGATATATTTCCAAAAGCACAAACAGAAGATGTCATTAAAGAATTGTAGTTACAGTATACAGTACACATTGAGTTTGTGAAATGAAAATATATTTAACATTTTCAAATTGTATTTAATATTTGTCAACAGCTGTTATTTACCATATTATAACAATATGCAAAAATCAATATATACAATCAATTATTAATTATAGTATATGAAACCCACAATTTATTTTAAATAAATAAGTAAATAAATATTTATTTATAATATTTATAACAGGAATAAATGAATAAATAAACATGTATAATATTTATAACAAATAAATAAATAAATACATAAATAAATTATACTATTTATTTATTTATCTATCATATAAGTCAAGATAATATAATAAATCGTAGGTAATAATAAATGAGATTTTATGGAAAGCCACTGAATTAGAATGTCTCCATTTTCCATTTCAGAAATCTGGTCATCCTAACTTACAATCAGGTGACTGATTCTGCTATTGTCACTTGTTTGTTTCTGTTTAGTTCATGTCTGCCCTTATTTGGTTCAGTTCCTGTTCTCATTTAGTTAATCATTGTTTATTCAGATCACCTGTATTGTATTATTCACATTGTTTGCTCCTTAGTTTGCCTGTCCTTATAAGCCCTCAGTTTCTGTCTATTCTTTGTGCTGGATTAATGTTGTTTTCAACGGTCCAAGTGTGTTGATGTTTATTAAAGATTCCTTTACTTCTACTCCTTCTTCGTGCGCCTTTTCTATTACCACAACCGTGTGACAGCTATACAGATATACGCAATGGACATCTTTAAAAAAATACTAACAGCCAAAATCTTTTTTTTTCTTTTTTTTCAAAACTTATTTTCTATAATAACAAAAGCTCTAGTAAATATGATACTTTAGCGAAAATATTGGTTTACTAAAATATTTTCCCGTAGTAGTGGAATCAACTTTTTTTAATTTTTTTTATCACAATCATGACAGATATTGTTTTATAGCTATAGTTTCTAAATGTGCTTACGTTATAGGTTAACAAACACCATTATGTATGTTATAAAAACCATAATTATGTCAATCTATGCAATAATGAGTCATCCATGTGCTTTATACCTGCGGTTTAATGTTCTACAAATTCCATACTTAAAATAGGTAATACATGCACAAAGAACAAAACCCACGTGCTAATGTGCTTCAGTGTACGGCAGGGCCGGAGTGGGACTCATTTTCAGCCCTGGAGTTTCATGCCTTAAACCGGCCCACTTATTTTTAATTTTTTTACTGGCCTTTTTAAGTGCCGCCTTTGCGCTTTCTATTATCCATTTTTCATCTATTATTTTTTTTGCTCTCATATCTTCAACAACTGAGGTTTGTTTTGTTGTTGTTTGTTTGTTTGTTTTGAGCAAGGTGCCGCTGTCAGGGGAGTCAAAAGATAATTACGTCATCATTAGGGTTGCCAATTAACTTCAGAAATGGAAAATAAGGGACAATTGTGATTCTTTATCTTTTATTCTTTAAGAAAATAGTGTTTATTCTTGTATTCTTGTAGAAAATAAGTGTTTGTTCTTTAAGAAAATAAGGGACAGAATAAGGGACGCTCCAAATATTTGTACTGTAGGCTACCATAATGTATGTCTGCTTGCAGACAAATAGTTATCAGAAATAATCACAATTGTTTTGCTTAACCTATTTATGTACAATTATTCTAAAAATAATTGTAATGTCGTACAAAAAAAATGTCATCGGCCTGAGCAAATTGTACCAATATAGAACTGTGACTTCACAAGTGTAGTAATTTAGGAGGTGAAAATACTGTGAAATTACTAATGGCATGAAATTTGAAAACATAACAACTGAAGGTCTATGAAACGTCAGTCAATAAAGCATTTTAAACAATGGCATTTAAAGTATTGAACTAAAAAATCATTGCAACCATATAGCCTTTGAATGAATGAAAATGCATATTTTTCAATTAAAGAAAACTTAGAGAGTGTGGGCTGCTTCTGGTGCTTGAATTTGTAGTTTACTTCAATAATGAGGTCCAAGAATACGCTAGAAGTTATTTTTTTTTATGTATTTTTTTCTCTCTCTCTATTTAACTGCATTACAAAGACGTCTTCCCTCAGGTAGATTGAATGTTGGGCTCATGATCAATAAGTTGTTTGCATTCGCCCAAACTGAATCAATACGCGGACGGTGAAGGGAACTGCCGTCAGTGCGAGACCCGCTCGCTGTGAAGCGGGAGCCGGTGTTGTGCCGAATTCGGCACCCCTGCCAGATTATGCACCCCTTCGTTGAAGTCACTACCTGATTGCCTAATCTCAACACCACACCTACTCCTAAACCTACCTATACTAGGGGATGGATAATCTGGCAGGGTGCAAATTTCGGCACTACACTGGCAGAGGATTCCGCTTGGTCTTAAAGCCTTCCTTAAACGGCTACTTCACAAATAAAACAAAGATTTGCGCAAAAAGAATGATTAATTATCAATTGAGAATTTGTTATTGATATGGTCTGGTGAAAATAATATGGGCTGCGAGAAAATTATAAAAAAACAGACCGGCCCACCGGGAATTCTCCCGGTGCTCCCGATTAGCCAATCCGGGCCTGGTGTAAGGTGTCAGCACACATTTGCATAAATACAAATCCGCCATTGTGCGCTGTCCTTCAACAACCCAACGACCTACAGCCAGTTGTTGTGGGTTGAAAATACATTTCATTTGCTACAGTGGTTCCCTGCAGAGCTTCTATAAACCTGCAAGGCGTTTGTTTTATCAAGCAAGAGCTACAAGCCTAATTTTGATTGATTCTACCCGATTTGTTTCATCATCTTGTCAGAGCTATTTTAAGATCCCCTGTGTGATCTACTCAATGTCTCCACAGCCTATTCATGTCGCATCCTGATCATATGTGGAAAAACTAGTAATACACCAAATCGAGCATCAAGGTCGGCATTGGTTTGTGCAGAAAAGAGACACTAACCAAGCATGTATTCCCATTAGAATGACACAGGCTGTTGGTGGCACCACAATAATTCAGCACACTACCATGTCAATGCTGCCAGCAGCACATTCTGACTAACTCGTAGAGCTATATTGGGTTGCAATGTAGTGGATGTTGAAGAAAACATGATTTTTTTCCCCCTCCAAAGTGGACAGATTTATTGTACATATGACAACAGTCATTCCTACACTTTCTAAAATTATCATTCCATACCAGTAACATTTAACAGCATCAAGTACTGAACAATGACACCATATGACAATGATGCACAAACTGTTCATCATGTGCTATTATCCTTCCGGCCATGTTGAATATGCCTGCTTTCCAGCTCATCAGTCCGAATGCATTCTCCATCCACATTGACCAAATTTCTCTCCAGCACTCATTGTATGCCACTTTAAGTGCTCTGCACCTGCCAAGTCAGGAGGATCTTTTTTGCATTCTCTCCAAATTGACTTGTTTTTGTCACTTGTTGAGGACAGTGGAGGGTCTAATTTAAATTTCCTATAACTGAAAGACATGATGGGCTCCAACAGTGCTTCTACTTGCATAGGAGAGGCCCTGAAGGGAAAAGACTGTGCACATTGGCTTCAGCAAGCAAGGCACCCAAGCCTGCCTGAAGCCTGGGACAGGTTAGCTGTTGGTTTCTCCAAACAATCTAAAGTGTCACTCCACATACAATACTCCAAATCATGCTGCAACTTTTGAATGGTAGAGTATATATTGTAAAGTATCAGTATTAGGTGTAATGTTTTACAAGTCAAATGCATTCTGTAATCAGTCACAAATGTATATACTTTGCTGAAAAATGCAATCGAAAAACTCTCTCTTCCATTCTAAGGCTCAAAAAATGCTCTATTTAAGTAAATAAACACAGCTGTTTCTAGCAACACAAACTAGATTCCAAGCATCTTTATGTTCTGAAACATGTCAGCTTGCAATTCTAAACACAATATGTGTACATGTTTCTGCGAGAAATAGCAGTTATTAGCGTAAACCGTCTTTGATTACAGGCAATTTTCTCTTTCAGGTCATCTACTGTCATGGCAGAGCAACATTTTGAAGAAAATCATGCCTAGCAAGAAAGCTAAAGTCAGTATATTTATAGTAACTTACCTGAATATAACAATGCATCTGATTTGATGGCACAGACACCTGAAGGTAAATTGTCATCCTTTTAAGTACTAAGGTTTGTTACTTCCAGACCAAAACAAGTTAAAGATGCACTTAGTGAGACTTTTGCATATGTTTAGCTGACGCTTATTTGCCCCAATAGTGTCAGTGGTGTTGGACTTTATACTGACACCTATTGGAATGGATGCATTAAGTTTGTTTTCTAAAGGCTGCATGCTGCTTGACAAAGATGTTTGTTTATTTTGCTTACAGATTACTTGATGCAGGTGGCTTACGTGTGCGAGGAACTACACATATGCAAGGGTCTATGATCATATCTTTTTTTTTTTTTTCATTGTGACCACATTCTTGGCACTGCAAAGGTCTGCTAACAACACCAAAAGCACATTGTAGCACTAGATAATACAGCAAAATATTTCTTATGAAATATGTACGCAAACGCATATGTATGAAATATGTCTGCAAATATGTCTCTGTTCAAATAGAGACATAAAAAAATGTTAGATTTGCTTGGCCTATTATCTCTTTTAGGCATTTTATGCATACTATCAGTGAGATTATTGGTTGAATATTTTTATTGAAATATTTTTATCTCTTTCTCAGCTCCAACACCTGCCCTGGAATTCTGTATAAATATTGTATTATACTATAAACTGCATTATCAGTATTACTACCTCTATGTACCTCACTATATCCAATAAATTCATTATTTAGCATTACCATTAATTTACATTAATTATTTAGTTGTTATGCAGTGAATGATAAATAAAATATTATGTCATCAGCAGTGTTAAAAGAATGTGAGAAATTAAAAAGACACTTTGAATATCACATAAATAAATATTCATAAATAAAAAAGATTATCTGCTGCAATGCTTTATTCATTGTGCATAATATTTCTTAAACCTCTTCTTTCCCTTTTCCTTTCTCTGTGAATGTGAAGAGTATTTAATTCTAACTTTAGATGAGCCCCAGTCTGAATTATTCTTGAAATTGGAAACTCAAATAGAATTTCATATCAAATACCTATAGAATTAGGCATAGTTTATCATATGTTTAGATTCTTACACTTAAGTAGCTGAGAATGCTTCAATATTCCTTGCATTTAAATTGATTTCACATACAAGTGTTGTTGCACAAGAATATTTGGTCATATTCTGATTATGTAACCATCATGTAAGAACCGTTAACTAGCTGTTACATAATTAATTAATTAAATTGTTGTTTGTTTTCGTTTTTTGTTTTTTTTCGTTCATTCATTTATTTATTTCATGGTATTGCACTTTTTTTTCTTTGTCAATTAAAATGTATAAATACAACTTTTGAACTTAAATTAGCTATGTTAGGTTTTTTGATGTCACAAAATGTTATAATCACTTTTTTGACTGTGATAATTTCCATATAGTTAGGCAAATTACCTTAATCAAATTTTAGTGCTTAATTCAATTAACTGTTTGATATTAACAGTTATTTTCAATATCCAGTTCAGCTTTTTTTATATACATACATATGCTGCATGCACTGTGAATGTGTATTATAATTCGGTCAACTGCCACCTGATACTAAAAGAGCACTTAAAAATGCTAATATTAATAAGGAAGAAATATTATTTTCTACCATGCAAAAGGATTTGCAGTAAGCAATCCCATATTGTTAGTTTTTAAATGTGACTTTCTCAAATATTTTTAAGCTGTTTGCACATTACTCCACACGTTCTCAGCATTTATATTAAATCTAAACAGCAAAGCAGTATAGCATGGTTCAGTCTTTCTTGCGGTCTTTTTTGACAACCTGTTTATTAGGAATGGTTGGATAGCTGTAGACTGTTCCCGTTAACATGTTAACAGTAAGTTGGCTTTCCAGTACAGAGCTGAATTAGAACCTATTTGTGAGCAGGGCTGCAGACATGATTAGCTCAGAGTAGAAATCCATTACCTCTCTACAGCTGGTTGACATGTTGGTTTCTGCAACCTCCACAGTAAATACAAGCACCGATAATGCTCACGAAAGCCAATGCATGATAAAGTGGGGGTTTTGCAACACTGGGGAAAAAGTGCTCATGATTAAGAGAGTACACATTCACTCCAAGGCACTTGATTTTCTTCCATCTTTATGGCTCTATTTTAAAATAACTGTATTAATGTCTCCGCTATGCTGACATAATCTTATTGAAAGTGCAATAAAGAACAGTGTAATGAATGATGATGTGCGTCTGACCAATCTGCATTTAAAGTTCAGACTGCATTAAAAACTGTATGCATTGTCAGTTTTGCACACGTACCTCACTAAAGATACATAGCCATGCAATTTCCACACTTACAACGGTTTTTCTCCAAATGTTGCTTCCGACAGCCTTGTCGACCCCAACAAAGCACACTGTCAAAAGAACATAAAAGACTGTGAATCAATTAGAGAAAATAGTAGACTCACACAGAGATCTTCACGCTTTAAGCCAACGGTTCTATATGCATTGTTTAAAGGGGTCATATGATGCTTTTTTAAAGATCATTATTTTGTGTATTTGGTGTAACAGAATATGTTGACATGCTTTAATGTTCAAAAAACACATTATTTTTCAAATACTGTACATTATTGTAGGTCCTCTATGCCCCGCCTCTCTCAAACGCTTCGTTTTCTACAAAGTCCCTCCTTCCGAAAAGCGCAGTCTGCTCTGATTGGCCAGCTGACCCAGTGCATTGTGATTGGCCGAACACCGCAAGCACTCGTCGGAAATGTAACGCCCCTTACCATAATCGCGAGCTTCATCTTTCAAAATAAATGTAAAGACAGAGCCCGAAAGGGGAACAGAGTCGCGTGACAGACACAGTGATGAAGCTGGTATGTGTTTGCAGTACACAAGCCACGGTTAAGACAGCTGACTCAAGGAAAACTTGAAATCGCATCATATGACCCATTTAATGAGACACAACGGCAATGGAAGAAAAGGGAAAAAGAGAATGAAAAAGAGGTAGAAAAAAAACAGGTCTCATTATAATTCAAGAGGGCCTGTGTGAATATGACCTTTCCTCTCTCCACTCACTGCAAGTGTGTTGTATAGCTTAATCACATCCATGGGATCATTATTCACAAGGCACTGTAGGTTATGCTTTTCTTACCTTCAAGGGAACAGAGACAGCAGCCTTATTTAAAATAATTTGTCCAAGACTCCAGCATATGGTGCAATGATTTCCATAGATCCATACCTGTAGATAATATATATGCATGTTAATCGTCAGTCAAACAGCAAATTTTCTTCCCTGACATTCCCTGATATTGTTTATCTGTGGAACATTGAGTGCGTGTAAGAGTAGATTAAAGTAGACTAGATTACATTTAAATTCAAGAGTCAATGAAATATCCAATTCAGTCATGAAAATCTGGGAGGTGCACATCCTTTATCTGCAATCACTGACTACACAGCACAAGCTGATTGGTCTCTGCTGATTCTGCAGCCAGTGGGTTTGAAGAGTTCCTCTGAAACCCTCCACCTCCCCAGCTCCACCTTTCTAGATATTCTATGCTTATTCATGTAACAGCAGCATATATTACATGTTTCTGACAGTAAGTGCATACTTGTTCTGCAGCCGCAGACAGTGCGTGGCACCAAATACATTAGCATTGTCATTCATTAGTATGCTAAAACTATTCCAAGAGTTGTCATGACTGAAATATAAATACAATCCAACCAGAACTGAATACACTTTGTACATTAGTTTAATTTCTCAGCAAGCCTTTCTACAGTTTACATTGTTTATCCAGTAGGTGGCGACAAGTGAAAACATCTTTAGCAGCGAGTCATTTAATCATTTGCTCAGACTCACTGATCTATTCATGACTGAAACAAGCACGGATGGAGAAGCACACATGTGTGCTTCTTTGTTTGGAATTGGTTTTGTTCTGTGTTGGGGGTAATGCATTAAAGTAACGCGAGTTACGTAATCAGATTACTTTTTAAAGTAACTAGTAAAGTAACATATTACTTTTTTTTTTAATTTAGAAGGAAATATCTGAGTTACTTTTTTTAAATAAGTAACTCCAGTTACTTTGTTCCCAATGTCATGACTGGCAGCTCTCGTGTTGCCATGTTGAGAGAAATCAGGAGTAAGTGCAGAGGCGTTGTGCATGCTGTGTGAACATGATGCCTACTGTAGTTCTAGACTAAATATGAACATGTATTTACTCATCTCACCTGCACAAAAACAGATTCGGTATTCCTTAAAATGAATACCAACAGTCAAATGCGAACTCAGAATACAGAATACAAACTCAGAATAATTAAATGTTCAATAAGACAAATATAATTTAAGTATTTAATCCAATTTTACTAACCCATGTCTTTGCTACTGATGATCCAATTCAACCATATTAAGCAAAAATCATTAAGTTGGCTTGAAAAAGCCAACTTACTAAAAACCTATTTAAACTTCTTATTCTGAGACCAAATTTTAAAATGTATCTCCTCCTAGACTTTTAAAGCTACAACCACCAAACTCGGGTCAGACCTTCAGACTGGATTGACCCAGGTTGCTATATCTTTTCTGACTGATCCGGCTTACAGTTTTCATAAACCAGACTATCAGAACCACCTAAAATCACATACTTCAACAATCACAAAATCACATAATCAAACTTTCATTGAGGGGGTGAAAACTTTTATACAATAAGACTTATGGTGTATTTAAGCTGTCTATTGCTATAGCAAAGCTTAAGAACTCCCTACTGAACAAAAAAAAACAAAAAAAACAGCTAAAGCCAGCCTAAGCTGATTGATTGCTTTGGCTGGTCTCCCAAGCTCGTTTGAAAGTAGTTTTGGCCACTTATTTAGCAGGCCAGACTGGTCTTAGCTGTTTTTTTTTTTACTGATTCAACTGGTTTTAGCTGGGTTAACATAGAAACATGTTAAAAAAAATGCTAGAATCATGCTAGTAACATGCTAATCATGCTAGAATAATGCTAGCAACATGCTAGTAAACTTGTTAACCATGCTAACAAAATGTTAACACCGTGCTAGTAACATGCTAATAATGCTAGAAAAATGTTAGCAACTTGTATATTTTCAAGAAAATATGATCATATTACCCCAATTCTACAGTCTCTGCACTGGCTACCTATTAAGTTCCGTATCAGTTACAAAATATTATTACTTGCCTATAAGGCCCTTAATGGGTTAGCTCCTGCGTACCTAACTAGTCTTCTACCACGCTACAATCCATCACGCTCCGTAAGGTCGCAAAACTCTGGACTTTTGGTAGTACCTAGGATAGCAAAGTCCACTAAAGGAGGTAGAGCTTTTTCGCATTTGGCTCCCGAACTCTGGAATAGCCTTCCTGATAACGTTCGGGGTTCAGACAGGAGAAGCACACATGTGTGCTTCTTTGTTTGGAATTGGTTTTGTTCTGTGTTGGGGGTAATGCATTAAAGTAACGCGAGTTACGTAATCAGATTACTTTTTAAAGTAACTAGTAAAGTAACATATTACTTTTTTTTTTAATTTAGAAGGAAATATCTGAGTTACTTTTTTTAAATAAGTAACTCCAGTTACTTTGTTCCCAATGTCATGACTGGCAGCTCTCGTGTTGCCATGTTGAGAGAAATCAGGAGTAAGTGCAGAGGCGTTGTGCATGCTGTGTGAACATGATGCCTACTGTAGTTCTAGACTAAATATGAACATGTATTTACTCATCTCACCTGCACAAAAACAGATTCGGTATTCCTTAAAATGAATACCAACAGTCAAATGCGAACTCAGAATACAGAATACAAACTCAGAATAATTAAATGTTCAATAAGACAAATATAATTTAAGTATTTAATCCAATTTTACTAACCCATGTCTTTGCTACTGATGATCCAATTCAACCATATTAAGCAAAAATCATTAAGTTGGCTTGAAAAAGCCAACTTACTAACAACCTATTTAAACTTCTTATTCTGAGACTAAATTTTAAAATGTATCTCCTCCTAGACTTTTAAAGCTACAACCACCAAACTCGGGTCAGACCTTCAGACTGGATTGACCCAGGTTGCTATATCTTTTCTGACTGATCCGGCTTACAGTTTTCATAAACCAGACTATCAGAACCACCTAAAATCACATACTTCAACAATCACAAAATCACATAATCAAACTTTCATTGAGGGGGTGAAAACTTTTATACAATAAGACTTATGGTGTATTTAAGCTGTCTATTGCTATAGCAAAGCTTAAGAACTCCCTACTGAACAAAAAAAAACAAAAAAAACAGCTAAAGCCAGCCTAAGCTGATTGATTGCTTTGGCTGGT
This sequence comes from Sinocyclocheilus anshuiensis, assembly GCF_001515605.1. Lineage (NCBI taxonomy): Eukaryota > Metazoa > Chordata > Actinopteri > Cypriniformes > Cyprinidae > Sinocyclocheilus > Sinocyclocheilus anshuiensis. The sequence continues at coordinate 1,209,778 of NW_015542354.1, forward strand.
CTCCCAAGCTCGTTTTAAAGTAGTTTTGGCCACTTATTTAGCAGGCCAGACTGGTCTTAGCTGTTTTTTTTTTTACTGATTCAACTGGTTTTAGCTGGGTTAACATAGAAACATGTTAAAAAAAATGCTAGAATCATGCTAGTAACATGCTAATCATGCTAGAATAATGCTAGCAACATGCTAGTAAACTTGTTAACCATGCTAACAAAATGTTAACACCGTGCTAGTAACATGCTAATAATGCTAGAAAAATGTTAGCAACTTGTATATTTTCAAGAAAATATGATCATATTACCCCAATTCTACAGTCTCTGCACTGGCTACCTATTAAGTTCCGTATCAGTTACAAAATATTATTACTTGCCTATAAGGCCCTTAATGGGTTAGCTCCTGCGTACCTAACTAGTCTTCTACCACGC
>NW_015542354.1:1210206-1215157 GCF_001515605.1 Sinocyclocheilus anshuiensis
TTGGAACAGCAGCTACGCTAATTATGTCTCTATTTGTTTCTCTGTTTTTGCCACGGGATGTCACTAGGATTTACACAAGCTTCAGTCTGGATCCAGAACACCTGAGAAGCGATGATGACAACCCCTCAGAGGACCTCAGATGATGCCAACTCTGAAACAACTTACAGAACTACCACATTTTGCTATAAGTTTGATTGCATCATATAATAATTGCTGTTAATGGTGTTCATCGTCTGTTTTATTACGTCTTAAATTGATTTTTCCGTACATTTCTGCCATATGTAAATTAACTGACAGTCACCACTGATAAGCTACCACTAAATATTGTAGAAACTTCATTTGCTGTAAAGTTGCTTTGCAATGATTTGTATCGTGAAAAGCGCTGTACAAATAAACTTGACTTGACTTGACTTGTTAAACATGCTAACAAAATGTTAGCAACTTTGCTAAACATGTTAGAAATAGACTAGCTAATCAGGCTAGAATCATGCTAGTAACATGCTAATCATGCTAGAATCATGCTAGCAACATTCTATTTACTTGATAATCATGTTAAAAAAATGCTAGCAACTTGTTAAACATGCTAATCATGCTAGAAACTTGCTAGTAACTTGGTAATAATGTTAACAAAATGTTAACACCATGCTAGTAACATGCAAATAATGTTAACAACATGCTAGTAACATGCTAATAATGTTAGAAACATGCTAGTAACTTGCTAACAAAATGCAAACACCATGTTAGTAACATGCTAGTCATGCTAGAATCATGCTATAAACATGTTATTAACTTGTTAATTATGCTAGCAGCATGCTAGTAACATGCTAATCATGCTAGAAACTTGCTAGTAACTTGCTAATCATGCTTGCAACATGTTAACCATGTTAGAAACATGCTAGTAACATGCTAATCATGCTAGCAACATTATAGTAACATGCTAATTGTGCTAGCAACATGATAGTAACATGCTAATCATGCTAAAAACATGTTAGCAACATGCTAATCATGCTAGAAACAGCCTAGCAACCACCCCAGGTACCCTAGCGATATGTTTTATACCTATATGTTTTTTTTTCTGATAGACTGTATTGCCATGAAAACATTCAATCATTAATCTTTAAAACTATTGTAACTTTCAAACTACTTCAAACTGAAAACTTTCAGACTGCAAGCTTTTAAAACTTTTTAAAACTTTCTAGCTAGGCTTTTTCAAGCCAACTTAAAGTTTGTCTACAAACTTTTCATTCTATTTATTGTTATTGTTGAATAGCGTTGAACTTTCTTCTCCTGTGTCACATTCTTCATGCAATTTGTTTGAGCTGCACCCTCTACTGTACAGACATGAATTTACATTTTCTTCAGCCTGAGGCGCATTCATTTCACTTTTGTCGTGAAAGGGCTTTTACATTTTTAAAACAAGAACTTATAATAGAAATAAACAAGCATGCAGTGCCCAGATTTAAAATGTAACTCAAAAGTAACGTAACACATTACTTTCCATAAAAAGTTTCCATTAGTTACTTTTTAGGAAGTAACTGTCGTAACACATTATTGTAATGCATTACTTTTAAAAATAACTTTCCCCAATGCTGGTGTTGTTGACAGATCAAAACATTGTGTTTAAAATGTAAGTTACAGTATCATCTTCCTTATTGAACAGTTCAAAATTACACTTGCAAGTTACTTTGAATAAAAATTCAGAAAGATAAGGAGGGTTCACTGCAAACTTGTTTCACATGTAAACATGACATTCATTCAGCCAAGGTGCTTTACTGGATCTGAGGATTATGTCCATAATCCTGCCAGTTATCCACAGTATCTTCAGGATTCATAGCTCACTCTGTTGATTAATTATATCAGTGGCAATCTTTATATCTCTCCCTGAAGACCTCTTGAAGGGTAAGCTTTACTGGGCTCTGTTCACAATACATGCAGATTCATTTCGCTTCAGTTTTCTAAAAAAGACAATGAGTCTTTTATGACAATTCTGTGGTATTTTAGATGTAATGGATGTAGATTATATGTGTCTGTCACACTAGTGCAGTGCTAATAGCGATAACACTGGGTATAAAGACAGTTATGTAATGAAAACTCTGTTGAAAGCTGTTACATTCCTTTCTTTCAAACTACTGTGCGACCTTCCACACGACCCCCATTCACCCTCTAATAGATTCTGTGGGCAGTTTCTAAATGAGCTTCAGCCTGAGAAACAACTAGATCTTTTCAGAACAATTGATTCACTAAAAAATCCCCAAGATTGCACACGATTTAATGGTTGTTTCTTATAATAAAATACATTATTTGTATTTCTGCTTTCTGTGCCTCTATATAGGACAAGTGGTTTGGAACATGAATGTTACTGTGGAAATCAATGCGGGCAAGGTCATTTACATAGTCAACGTGTAAATGTGATTTAAATCAAAAAGTAAATAAATACTTGTTTTACTGTAAAAATATGGTTAAATAAATCAATATCAGACTCACAGTCCTGCTGAATATACATAAGACAGCAATGTATTAAATTCACATATGATTGCTCATGAGAAAATTATATCACATGAATGGGTGTCAGCAGTCTTGCAACATTGCATGCATTATACATTTTCTTTCTCGAAGTTTCCATTGTCACAGTTACAGGATGATGCAGAGTGTGAATCAGATTAAGACAGTCATAATAACTTGCTCAAACACTTACAGATTCTGAAATAACTAGGATTGATAAATCATATTTAATCTATTGCACTTTGCATTGCAAAAATGCTAGCTTCAGTAGACAATGTTAGTAGATAAGCTTGCATACCAAATTGCTAATAAATCAAAGCCTACTGTAAATTATAACACAGAAAATATCATTTTTTGCTATCTTTCAACCAAGGATGCTTAGGTGTCAAAGTGTTAGTTTGGTGAGCTACTATAAGTGGTTTTTGTTTCTTTGTTGAATTTTTATTTTGAGTTGTCAATATGGCATGCAATCAGCATGCAAAACCTGGTATTGGTGACAATAATTATCAATCACCCTGAGAAAAAATACAGAAGTGACGGTGCATAGAATTCATTCTCTATCCGTTATTGTGATGCGCCATGGGATTTATTGAGTGTACTCGATAATGGCCACTATGGTTTTGTACACCAACAGCAATACTATGCAATATAAGGGTATAGAGGGCATTTTCGGACACAGCCGCTGTGTGCAGATGACCGTGCAAGTAACATCTAATTAGAAGACATAAAAACGGACACCCTACCCAGTGCTGTAAAGATTATAGCGCTCTTTTACACAGTCTCTAATGAACCCACTGGACTGCCTGCTGGAGGAACTTGGGCTTATTAATTGTACAACGAAGTTGAAGAGAAATAATGTATTTGTGCACATTAGTGGTGGTGGTGTGAGTGTGTATGTGTGTGTGTGTGTGTGTGTGTGTGTGTGTGCATGTTTATGTGGTTTATGAGGACACAAATTTGTATAATAACATGGGTATGACATAGGTATTACAATGAGAAGGTGATTTATGAGGACATTTTCAGTGTCCCCGTAATTCAAAAGGCTTATATATAACTCAGAATTAGTTTTTTTGAAAATCTAAACATGCAGAAAGTTTCCTGTGAGGGGTAGGTTTAGGGGTAGGGTTGGTGTAGGGCAATAGAAAATACGGTTTGTACAGTATAAAAACCATTACGCCTATGGAGAGTCCCCATAAACCATAAAAACAAACCTGTGTGTGAGTGTGTGTGTGTTTGTGTGTGACTGTATGTTTTGGAAGGCATTAGTGCAGACAAGCAGCTTCTCACGGTGGCAATTAACACTTAACGAGATGTGATAATTAGTCTGTTTGGATATCCTTGCCAACCACAGTGAGTTTCTTTCCTCTTCACTCTCTTTGAGTTATTGCACTGTGGATGCTAGTGACCACTGAATCCCCCCCCCAGCTAAACCCTCCCTGCCCAAACTAATACAGGCAATTAACAGCAGTGGAGCCATATTACTGTCGAGCTCAACAGAGTATTCTTAATCATCTTAACACATGTCTCCAGAGACTACAGCATAAACCTGCCACACAACTAGCTTCTTCAGCCCTGTCTATGGCATTGTCATTTTTGCTAATATAAATTTAACTCTAAAATGCATACACTGGTAAAAAAAAAACAAAAAAAAAAACATTGATTGGTCGATTTGTTTTTCTCATCTGTTATTTATGTAACTACATAGGTGACATTAAATATCATTTATTTTCATAATACTATTTAGAAAGAAAATAAATAACAAGCTGTCGCTTAGAAGTTGCTCTGATCCATAACCATTCAGTCTATACTTATTACAGTTACTCACACACACCCACATACATACAATCTAGTCATTATTAACATTTATTTTCATTGTCAGAAGAAGCTGTGTTATAAATATGCATCTAAGTGTACAAGAAAGTTAGCTATGCATTCTAGGCTTAATTGAGGCATGCAGGTTTTACAGTATATCTTTTATTTACCTTTATATATTTCCTTGTTTATATATTTAATTGCTTGTAATCCATGAAAAAACAAAAATCTTGTATAATCTTTTATCTTAACAGTTACCATTTTTATATCCAAAACTGTTAACTTGCTTACAAAACTATTTCTGGTAGAAGATTTTGTGTATAGACATCTTGATATTTTTAACTGAAGACTGAGCTGTCACATAATTATTTGGCCCCTGTGCGGTAGCTAATACGCTAACTCAGGCTGGATGATGGACATTCAATTAGATGGCAGTCAGACTTATCTGTAAATGGCAGCTCTATGACTGATTATAACAAGAACCCCATGCCTCAAATACATCTATGTGTATATATATATATATATATATATATATATATAGATATACATACAGTCGTGGTCAGAATTATTGGCACCCTTGGTAAATATGATCAAAGAAGGCTGTGAAAATAAATCTGCATTGTTAATCATTTTGATC
>NW_015542354.1:1215483-1222644 GCF_001515605.1 Sinocyclocheilus anshuiensis
ATGAAATCATCATTTAAAAACTGCATTTTGTATTTACTTGCATTATCTTTGTGTAATATTTAAATTTGTTTGATTATCTGAAACATTAAAGTGTGACAAACATGCAAAAAAAAAAAGTAATCAGGAAGGGGGACAACACTTTTTCACACCACTGTACATCTGACCATAGAAGCCAGTCCCATTTGAAGTTCCAGTCGTGTCTGACAACAGAATATGCTGGGGATTGTTTTTGGATGAGAGCATTTTCTTTTCTTGATATTTTTTTTCTTGAAACCCTCCCAAACAACATGTGGTGTAGGTGCTGTTTGAATTATTTATTTCTTTTTATTTTTTTGAGACTGAACTATTTTCTGCAATTCTCCAGCTGTGGTCCTTGGAGAGTCTTTAGCCACTCAAACTCTCCTCCTCACCGTGCATTGGGACGATATAGACACACGTCCTCTTCCAGGCAGATTTGTAACATTTTCTGTTGATTGGAAATTCTTAATTATTGCCCTGATGGTGGAAATGGGAATTTTCACTGCTCTAGCTCTTTTCTTAAAGTCACTTTCTAATTTGTGAAGCTCAATTATCTTTTGCTGCACATCAGAAATATATTCTTTGGTTTTTCTCATTGTGATGGATGATTAAGGGAATTTGGCCTTTGTTTTCCCTCCTATTTATATATATATAAAGAGTTTGGTTCCAAAACGCTATAAATCCATTTGGATTAATTTGAGTAAAAATATGTTTACTTTACCAAGAAAGTGGCAAGATGAAAACCACTATTTTCTGTTTCAAACTTTCACATAGCATCTTTAGGTTATAATAACATTCAAAATTCAAATCCAGATTTTGATTTTCAAAGATTTATTATAAAATGTTATAATTTTTTTTCCCAAAATGCAATAAATCCATTGAATCAATATAAAAGTTATTTTTCATATTGAAACTGTTGAAAATTCACAACATAGTAAGTTGATCCACATATGACAGCCTATGAACTTGGTTAGTACTAATCGTATATGCAGACACTGGACTAAAAATGCATTCAATCAGTCATCGCTCCCAAAATGAATTCAACAGGTCTGCTTGTTAATGCTATAAATTAATTACAACAATAAAATAAAATGTCATCATGAACATACATGAACAACAACATCACATTAAACTACAGAAATTCCAAAATGCATTTATGTACTGAGTAATATTAATTAACTATATGTACTCACTATATGGTTAGGGTTAGGGTTTGGATTAGGGTTGTGCTTATTTTGTAAATGAAACATTGCCGGATCCAAATCAGCAGTAAAAAGACGCTGTGACCGACACTGACAATGCAACTTCAGTTTTCCCGGAACATTCAATGCCGTCACTAAACGGTGATGACAACTATAAGAGCATCATTCACAAGTTTCTGCATTGGCCTAACTATACAGCCTAGGTTTTCAAACCCTGGGTCAAAAATGGGTCGCCAGGATGATTTAAGGCACATATATGTAAGTTACATTAAAAATAAAATTTGTTTCCATAAAAATAAAATACAATCATAATCTATATAGAAAAGGTATAAATATGCTAAATATATCTGACATAAATAATTAACAGATATAAAACAGATTTGATGCGCAGCGTTCCGCAAACAGGTTCACAGAAACTGAGAACCGATGCCAGAATGTGCATCCTGTTTGTTTGCTTAATTACAAAACACAAATGTTATTTTTATTGCGAGTGTGCAAAAATAAAAGTAAAATAAAAGTAAAAATTTACATTTAGTCATTTAGCAGAAACTTTTATCCAAAGCGACTTACAAATGAGGACAATGGAAGCAATCAAAATCAACAAAAGACCAATGATACGCAAGTGCTATAACAAGTCTCAGCTTAACGTAGTACAGATAGCAAGTTTTTTAAATTATTATTATTATTATAATATAGGCCTAATAAATAAAAAGAAAACAGATAGAATAGAAAAAAAGAATAGAGCAAGCTAGTGTTAGAGGCCTTTTTTTTGCTTTTGTAAATTGTATAATAAATAAAAAGAAAAGAAATAGATAGAATACAAACAGAATAGAGAAACTAATGTTTGTTTTTTCATTATTATTATTAACACTTTGCGGCTTGTCTTACTCTTATCTGTATGACCAAAAATGGAGTAGGCTATTTAATGTGTCAGCTGTTTGATCGCGCCTGCACAAAGAGTTGATGGTGGCGTCATCTAAAGCTGTTGCCACGGCGAGCCTGCAGAACTCCCTGGCATACTCGACGAAGGAAAGATCTCTACGGGCTAGCGCGATGAAGCGTGCAGCAATCTCCATAATCGCGGGGCGGGGAAACACAAGAGAACAACAGACTTTCAAAAACGGAAAAAAAAAATCAGGGAGAAGAGGCCACTTTATGTTCTGGTCCGGTATTCTGTCACGCTCACTACTGTGAGGGAGCGCGGCGCAAGGAACGAGGAGATGTGGAGTACATCAACAAGGAGACTTTAATAACATCAAGGGAACCAGGAAAACACACGCAGCAGAGGAGGTTGACAGAAACACTACCGGACAGAGAACTCAAAACAGGAAACACTTTAAATACACATGACTAGAGGATGGGATGACGAGACACACCTGGAACTAATGAAACAATAATTAAACATGAGGGAAAACTGGATCATGGAACACATGGGGAGCAAAACACAAAACACGGAACAGAGTCTGACAGTAACGTGTAACCAGGACACCTTAAAATAAAGTGTTACCTATTTTTTATTTATGAGCACTTTTAATAGCAATCCTTCAAACAGCTTAGCTTGAATTTGTATGCACAGGCTAACAGGCTAATCAGGAGGCCTCTGCTCAGTGGATTGGTCAGAATAGTTGTTTACTTTAAACTGTCTAATCAAAATTTGAAGTGTACAGAATTATTGCCAATCGATGATCGATCGATCATCAATCAATCAATCAATCAATAGTAAATAAATATAAATAAATAAATAAATTAGATATTTAAAATGTTCTCCAGTTACTGAATTTCCAATCAGTGATTCAGTAATATCAGAAAATACAAAGCCTTGGCTTTAAGCCTTAGCCTTAAAGCCAAATGTTAACATTTGTATTATTTATTTATTTATTTATTTGGGAACCATAGATCCCAAAAAAGGACCTTTATTTTTAAGAACCTTCATCTTATGTGGAAAGAATGGTCAAAAATGGGTACAGAATTGTGGCAAAACACAAATGCTAATGTTGTAAATGTTGAACTTTTCAAAATCTTTCTTCCAAAGAAAACCTGCCAGTAATTAGTTTTTCTCATTGGAATGACTTTCCCCTCAACGGGAACTGTATTGTGTTTTGCATGCAAGTTATTTGAGGACAGCAATAATCAGTCTGACAGTCACTGACAGTAGGTCGTAGTGACTGGAAAAATGCGACCATATGCTTGTGTGAACATGAGGGGTCGGAAAGCCACAGGAAGGCAGTGATTGATTATGTTCACTGTAATGTTGAAAGAGGTCAAACAGTTTCAGCACTTTTACATCAATTTTACAATGTGAATGTTGGACTAATGGTAGTCGTGGTTAAAGCATTATTAGAGCAAAGCCTGCCATTTAAGGAACATGTTTGGTAGACCATAAAAGATATGTTGAAGGACTGCTTTAAATAGTTGTCCTTTATATAACTTCCTTAAAAAAAACATGATGTGGGCCAGCAGGTGATTGCTAAATTAATCATTCTAATTAAAGCAGGGTTGTCCAGTCCTGCTCCTGGAAGGCCACTAGTTTAGCTCCAGTCCTAATTAAACACACCTCAACAAGAGGTTTGTTTCAGAAAGGAGGTTAAGTGAAAACTCTGAGTATGTTAAACCTGAAATGAGGAAAACTGGGTTTTCCGTTTCGGGATGGGAAGTATGTCAGACCCGAGAAAGCAGAATAAGTCAAGCCTGTTTCTGAAAGAAAGGTAACTTAAACTCTGAGTCAGTTACCAGGGTAACTTACCCTGTGAACCTAACCTGGTCGGAAGCAGGTTTTCTTCAGTAAACCCAGGGTTTCTTTTGGCCCTCTCCCCCTTTTTAAAGCGTTAACGATACTGAAAAACGTCTTGGTTACGTATGGTAACCCTCGTTCCCTGAAGGAGGGAATGGAGACGTCACGTCGGATGACCAACGAATTGGGATCTCGCTTAGAGAGACCAATCTAATTCGAGTGTAAACTAAACGAGCCAATGCACATTGGCATGCGATTATTGCATCCAGCTGCCGCTGATCACAGCGTGAGTATAAGTAGGCAGCAGATGCAGCGCATATTCAGATTTTCGCTGAGGAGCCGAGCCGGTGACCCGGCCGCTCAGCGGTGGTACAGGAGCTGTGGCGACGGGACGGATGACCGACGAATTTGGATCCCTAACAAAGGGACACAGGTACTGCCCCTTCCAGTGTCCCGTGGAAGCCACCTGCGCCCCTACTTTTTGGCGTAGGCCAGGGCTTGCACAAGAGGACCAGCTACTGCTCTGCTAAATGACTAAATGTAAATGTGTTCACACTTGTAGTTCGGTCTGTTTGGTACATTTGGTCCGGACCAAAAAGGAAAATTATACATTTGGTCCTAGTCCGCTTAGCGTTCACATTGGCATTTTTGACACGAACCTAAAGGCATAGTGATACGTTCACAACCTGATTGGTCGGCTTGAATGACGTATATATCATGACGGAACTCACCGAACACCCAAAACAAAGAGCTCATAAAAGGCACTTTACCTCATCGTTGCTCCACGGTTGCCCTCTGCTCATTTTGTTTTGGTTAGACCGTGTCGTCAAATCATGTCGCATAGCGTCGCATCTTGTCATTACTTCCTGTTTTTGGTTCGTTTAGAAGTATTTGGTCCGTGTTGCGTTCATATATAATTCGAACCACACCAGAGTTCATTTGGAAGCAGACCGAGATCCATCTTTTTAGAGGTCTCGGTCCGCTTGTTTGGAGCGCACCAGGGTTCGGATGGCAGCGTTCACACATTCTCAAATGAACCGCACTAACAGAGCAATCGCACCAGGGTTCGTTTTAATCGAACCAAACAAGCCAAGTGTGAACGCACCCTAAGGGTTTTTTCACACTAGCACTTTTGGTGCGCACCCAGCTTCGATTAATGTCAGAGTTCGGTTCATTTGCATGATGTGAACACTGTCTTCCGAACTCGGGTGCGCACCCGCAAACCGTACCGGAGTCCCCTTAAAAAGGGTGGTCTGGGGTACGGTTCATGTGAACTCCGGTACGGTTCGCTGCTGATGTGAACTCAATCGTAGCAAATCGCGGAAGTGAACCGCTATTAATGACGTATTATTTGATAAAAATGTGTGTTTGTGTGTGTTTCACTCACTGTCCTGACGAGCGTGACTGACGCACTGCAAACAGAGAGCTGTATGTCTAATTTCTGTTCACCTTTATTAAGAGCATTTGCAGTACATTCATAAGATGGATGTGCGTAAGTGCCATTATGTACCGAAGCTAGGTAAACAAAATGAACGGTTCAAAAACGTAAATATATAAAAGTGCATAGAGCAATGTTATGCATTTGCTGCCTTCTCCTGCACCGTCGTTACTAAGCAACAAGGTAAACAGCTGCTGGATTGATGACGCAAACGAACCGTGGTTCGGACCCAAATAAAATAATGTGAAGGCAGTCCAGCGGGGGCAGGGGGAGGGGGGAGCAATCGAACTCGGGTTCAGACCAGGCAAGTGAACCAATGTGAAAGCACCCTTAATTAAGTGCATTTTACTTAAAACAAGTAAAATTATCTGCGAGTGGGGTAAAAAAAAAAAAAATCTTAATGCAAATGGGAACAATATTATTTTTCTTACCACATTGGCAGATAATTTGCAAAATTATTATTATTTTTTTTTTCTTCACAGGAAACAAGACTAAATACTTTGTCATTTTTTTCTTATGTAAAAAATGCATGTTGATTTAATAATTTTTTAGATATTTTGACTGGAAACAATAAGACAAAAATACTAAGTAAGAAAAGCATTTTTGCAGTGCAGGTACAGTACTGTAGGGATTTCTATCATGAACGGACACTGATATGCCCCTATCAGCCATCATGAGATCTGGATTAATCTAATCAAGAGATACCACAAAGATCTTTTGTATGAGGACTAAAACATATAGAAACCACGGTGTCTTCTGACCACCAATGAATGTAACTATTATATCCAAACAGGAAAAGGATGAAGTAAATTAACTAACCTCAGGCCACACGGGATCTATACGTGACTAACACATGATTCCCATCACATCCTGCATTCCAACAGAACGAAGAACATGGTATCTGAGATGTGTTCCAGCGACAGTCTCGCCTGGACCCCATGACCGTCTAATGCATAAATTGCTAAATACGATAAACAGAAAGCGACAGATTAAGAGCTCTCTGTCCAGGAGAAGAATGACAGACTAACTCGTGACATGGGCATGACCTCAGTCCCTTATAAGAATTAATGAGTTAAATTCCTTACAGTACTTACAGTACATTGGTTCATTGCTCATGCAGACACTATCAAAATAACAAAAATGCTACACCTGTTTATACAGGATCCTGTGGATGAAGAGGCTGTTTTTTATTTATTTTTTTTTGCCCATGGGATACCATAAACAATTAATATTAGTTAAATAACTTACCGTTCTGCCAGTTTTCACCTCTGAGATTATACAGTGATTAAGAATTAAAGTTATGTATGCAAACATCTTTTGTCTGTGCTGTTGATGCCATGCCATGATGAATTGTAATTTTGGAGTTTAACTCAGAGTCAACCTACTCAGAATGGATTAAAATAACTCAATTCAGCTGTTCTGAACCTGAAAACTCAGAGTTTCCCATCTCAGATTAAGTCAACTCAGAGTTCAAGTTTTAACTCAGAGTTGGTTGAACTTCCTTATTGAAACAGACCCCAGGTACTAGGTCTTCAGGAAACAAATTTTACACATTTGACAAGCTAGTTGATTAAAAAAAAAAAAAACGATTAGCTATTAAAACTGATTGGCTAACACTATTTTTCCCCTTGTCAGTGCTCTTTTATTCTTTCATGTTAACTGACGGCAAATCTGAATGATGCACTATTTTAACTTTAATCAACATGTACAATTGACCATGACATCCTCACCTTATCTTATTCCAGAAAAGTCACTCACCCAATGCAGAATGG
>NW_015542354.1:1222931-1226916 GCF_001515605.1 Sinocyclocheilus anshuiensis
ATAATCTGTATATATATATATATATATATATATTATAAATTAATTTTGTATTTCAACAGTTAAATAAAAACCAAAGGACAACATATTTGCACATAGTTTTGCATTAGCATGGGCCTTCACTTTATGGTTTACCACCAAATAATTCAACCACACATAAAAACAGTTGCTTCAAATTGAGAACAACACAGAAACAGCACAGCTATGAGTCACTGGTCCTGCATTCACAGCTGTCAAGTTCATTTCTCTCCAATTAGGTTTCCCTAGCAGTGCCTAAAGCCACGTACATACAACTCTGACTGAGCTGTTTGAAACTTCCGTTTGGAAAGACGAGGCTGTGATTCTGTTTGACAGCTCTCTTCCGCTCGCTGGCCGAGCTCTGCGTTTAAAGACCTCTGGTCCCATTCTCTATCACTATTCTCTTTCGCGCTCTCTCCAGTAAGCTCACGGGCAAGAGATGAAGCTGCGTTTATTCTGCTGTGTTGCATTGTCATATAAAAGGAAGTGAGGAGAATGAAATTGAAAGATGTGTCTCTCTCAGGTGCTTTCAAAGATGACAAGCAGAAACAAGGGTGTGTTGAAAAGTCTGTAAGGCACTTTGAATTGTTCCTCTAGGTGGCTCAGCGATGCCTTGATAAATGTCTGGTTGGAGAGGCAGAGCCTTACAACTTTGCAGATAATTGCAGGGCTGATTGATGAGATGTAGGGAGCGCCCTAAGATGATGTCAGCCTCTGGAGGTTGTTTGTGGTAAATTATCTGACCCTCAGGTTCTCTGTAGAAGGAAGAGGCAGAGAATAGTGAACAGTTCTGTGGTCAAGCACTCAGGAGAATTGAGTTGGCCAGTACAGACCAACTCACAGGCATAGATTTCACTCCCCACCTCACACAACCCTGACCCAGCCCACCGCACAGAGTTTTTTTACAGGTATATTTTTAGCATGTATTATTGATAGGTCAGTTGAACCAATGACAGGAAGTGATCATGGGAAATGATAGAGGCCAATCTGCCTGAAGCAGTGTTGCTCTTCTGTGGTTCCTGCTTGTTTTTAATCAGTGCTAAAAATAATTTAGCATAAAATACCAGCAAATTATTTGTAAATTGCAGATAAATTAACTTTATATTATTTCTCATCAAATACAAACAAGCTTCTGAATTAAATAAAATCAATAACAGTCACACATAACTAAATTGAACTGGTACATATTTATATTTGCAAATACTCAGTACCATGTCACATCATATTACATGCTCGCTTTACATGAAAAAAAAAAAAACAATAATTTGAATAGCATTTAAAATTGCACAGTACCAGTGGTGGCTCGTCGGGGGAGGTAGGGGAGGCACATCTTCCCCAAAATTTTGAGGTGAATATAGGATGAGGGCGATTTAATGTTGGTTTGTTGAACCTCCTTATTGAAACAGGCCCCAGGTACTAGGTCTTCAGGAATCCTAGAAACTTCCAAGCAAGTGTTCTGGAGCAGGTTTGAAGAATCTGAGGATCCTCAAATGCAAACTGTGTGTGTATTGCTTCAAGAGAGCAATCATACATTTGTGTTGTGTTTTACTTTCTTTCTTTTATATTAATTTATTCTTCATTAATTTATTTATTTATAATCAGGTATCATTTAATAATTTTATTATTCAATTTAATCATAATCATTTATAATAGTCATTATAGTCATTTATATACCCATTCCATTGATTCATTAATTAATTTGTCATTTATATTATATTATAATTAGTCATTATATTATATTATATTATATTATTGTTTTTTATATTGTTTTTTTCATTGTTGTTTAGGCTTATGACTGTGTGGTTTCAAGGGCTGTTTGTCTTCATTAATAAGGGTTACGAGAGAATGTTTATGGAAACTTAAGGTTTATGGGATGTTGTTGTGAATCAGTTTGGTATAACGGTACTTGTTAAATTTGTGCTGGTCAGATTAATTCTGAGCATTGAAACATATGCAACTATTCCAGACTATTCAATAAACTCTGCTCCTTTTTTATCATCCCTTCGTCTCCTGCTTCTGTTCTTCACTAGCGTTTTCCTCAGTCAAATTCTTGGTTAATAGAAGACTGTTAAGAGTGATTTGGGTATTTTGGGTTCCAGAAAAGACTTCCTGTTAACAGATTTTTGGGTATTAGACTACTCAAGACTAAATTGATAACAGTCACACATCACAGCACATAACGAAATTGAACTGCTACATATTTATTTTTACAAATACTCAGTACCATTTCATAGCACTATTACATGCTCGCTTAACATGAAAAAAAATGTTTAAATAAACGATAATATGAATAGCATTTAAAATTACACTGTACCAGTGGCGGCTCGTCGGGGGAGGTAGGGGAGGCACATCTTCCCCAAAATGTTGAGATGAAAATGGGAGGAGGGCGATTTAATGTTAATAAAATTCAAAATTTATTTCAGTTCATGTCTCAGAATGTCTATTTTTTGTTTGTAATTTCACAGCTGTAATACCATAACATGTTTCTGAAGTTGGAAAGTGCCGCTTTTCTTTCGCGAATGTGCCGAATCTGCTGATGTAAATACAACATAAGTGATAGAGAAGGGGAGGGGGAGGCTGGGGGAGAGTGGTTGTGGCTAGAAGGTATACAGCTCCGACAGGAAACGAGCAATGAAATTAATTTTCTACCTATTAGATTGTGTTTTATTAACGTCTACACCTACCCCAACCCTGTTGTACAGTGTGACAAAAATTATGCTATACTGATGTGTGCATGCCAAGTAGCATGCCATTTTAGCTGTATCCCTTCTAACCTTAACTGTAATTCCTGTCTAAATAATATGAGGTCTTACAATCTGTATGTAATAATAATTCAGTCAAAATATCAATAATAATAATAACAAAAAATACATCGATCTATCACCAATAATCATCATGTGCAAAATTAGGTTGAGGCTCTACCAAATAAGACTTGAATAATGAAATAATGATCCAAACACCCCTAATTTGTCCCATTTTGTTACGACCACCAAAATTTCATGGGATTCTTTCTGACGCAATAAATGAATCCATACACCTACCCCAACCTAAACCTACCCCTTGCAATAATGAAAAAAATAGTAGTTATTGTTGTACAGTGTGACAAAAAATACGCTTTATTGATGTGCGCATTCCCAGTAGTGCCATACGTATCCCTTCTAGCCTTAACCGGGGAGGAGCTGAGCTCTCGTGCCTCCATTGGTAAAAAAAAAAAAATAGCTAATCACCACCGAGTGTTCACTTTCAGCACTGAGGAGTGTTGAGAAAAGAAACCTTGCAGGGGAGGCTAGCCTAGAGGTCTGCACGGGCTTTAAACTGGACTTTAAACAAATTATGGTCATTTTCGTCTGACTAAAAGCAAACAAAAAGCCATTTTAAAGTGGTTAAAGGGGTCATATGATGTTGCTAAAAAGAACATTATTTTGTGTATTTGGTGTAATGAAATGTATTTATGCGGTTTAAGGCTCAAAAAACACATTATTTTCCACATACTGTACATTATTGTTTCTCCTCTATGCCCCGCCTTTCTGAAACGTGTCGATTTTTACAAAGCTCATCGGTCTGAAAAGCGAGGTGTGCTGTGATTGGCCAGCTATCCACTGCGTTGTGATTGGCCGAATACTTCAAGCGTGTGACGGAAACATTACGCCCCTTACCATTTTGTGATGCCCTGTCCGGCCGGAGCGACGATTCAAAAACATGAAAACCCATTATAAACGAGGCATTTGTTGCATCCAGTGGGGACATAATTACAGATTACAATGACTTATACTGTCTTTTTACGTCATGCTGGAAGCAAAATCTGATAGGTAGCACTTTTCGCTTTCGAATTATGCTACCATCTGTTTTAGGTAGCAAAATCTGACAGGTTAGCACAAATCGTCAGAATACTGGCGGATTCGACAAAGGAGCGTCCGGCGGGCTTGCGGCAACCACATGTGACGACCCCGGGCTGGACTCCGCTTCATCC
>NW_015542354.1:1227180-1237348 GCF_001515605.1 Sinocyclocheilus anshuiensis
AGCAGAGGCCAGGGGCTAGAGTGAGGAACGGCCGGCGGGCTAGAGTGAGCGGAGGCCGGCGGCTAGAGTGAGTAACGGCCAGAGGGCTAGAGTGATCGGAGGCCGGCAGCTAGAGTGAGGAACGGCTGGAGGGCTAGAGTGAGCGGAGGCTGGTGGGCTTGAGAACGGCGCGGCCGGCGGATTCGATGAAGGAGCGTCCGGAGGGCTTGCGGCAACCACATCTGACGACCCCGGGCTGGACTCTGCTTCGTCCACGTTTATGCACCAAGAGCTTGTAACTCTCCAAAGAGAAAGGAAAAATTTAATTCGCATCATATGACCCCTTTAAGCAAATAATAATAATAATAATAATAATAATAATAACCGGCAGGGATCCCCAGACCAATACAATTGGTGTGCCTCCTCTATTTTAAAACCCACGAGCCGCCACTGCACAGTACTCAAGTCATGTATTTACAAATCACATTAAGTTCAGTTTAAAAAGTTAACTGAAAATGCTATTAAAATTATAAAATAAAATAGAATAAAATAAAAACAAACAAACAAACAAACAAAAAACAGCTTGAAAGAAATAGTTCACCCATAAATGAAAATTCATGGAAACTAACCCTCCACAGTTCCAAACCGTTTTATATATATATATATATATATATACACATATAAGCAAGGTAAACAGCTGCTTAGGGCCCCAGGGAATCATGGGGCCCCATCTGATACTAGCGAAACATATTTGCAGCATATCTGTCATATCTGTTGAGTTCTTGAATGCAGGCGTATCTGTTGATTTCTTGAACGCAGTGACCAGAAGTGTTAGAAGTTAGAAAGAAGTTAGAATCCACTCACCGCTCAGAACGCTGAGTTTTTGTCAAGTGCCGAGTTCTACAAGCTTGTGAATAATCTCATTATAACAAAGTGTAGATAAAATGTAAATAAGAAATTCATTGTGCAGTGTAGAGAGCTTACTAACGGAATGTCATGGGATCGTAATGAACTGAAGTGAGTGACAGCTTTTGGTGATTATATGAGGGTGCACTCTTTACACGCATTCTAGGCTGTATAATACTGTCTTGACTGTCTCAGAACAGAGATATTCACCTCAGTAAAGAATGTATTGTGTTTCAAGTCATAATGTTATTTGTCTTGATGTTTCAAAATGACTCTCTTGCTTTTCCTAGGCGCACCGACGCAAACTTTCTTGGCAAACCCTACCATATGCCTTTAGAACACTTGGAATATGGAATAAGTTGCATGGGATAATTTTATGTTTTTGTCCTAACCATCAGCGATGGCGACACGCGAAAGTTTCTGTTTATGCAAAGTCGCAGCTGGAGTTACAACATATAAGCTATGACAATAATAATCTAAGGTACTGATTATGTGCTTTATTCAAAGTTAAAAGTGTCTAATGTGAGTTTGGATATCATATTGCATGACATTTATAGCCATACTGAAAGCAACAATAGATACCTCAGATCTTGAAAATAAATTAAAGCAAGCAGGTATGCGTTAACACTGTGAACTTAACACGAACCAGTAGGTGTTTTCCATAACAAAGATGGCATCAGTCACTCAGTATGTAATTTTAATAATAGTAAAAAGGTTTTATATTTAAGAATTATGTTATAAACTTGTCCATTTCGTTGCGAGTGCAGTGTGCTTCTGAGTGATTATGTCGCGTCACGTCTGTTGTGGACAGCCAAATTGCTTGTCGCTGGAATCTTGTAGTGTCGCGGGTAGTTAAGACACGGTGTAATATGGTTATAGAACATGTAAGGGAAACAGGTCAATTTAGCTCAAAGGGAATCATTTAAGATTTTAAAGGGAATTTGGACAGAATCACTGTTTTACGGCTGATCACCGAGACGGCCAGCGATTCATTGAACGGGCCGTATAACATCAACTCTGCAATGGATATTTATATCCAAAATATAGTGAAAACACTATTAATTAGCACAGTAACAAGATCGGCAGTTTAAGACATTAACTTGTAAGCACAAAACACAAGATACTTCTCTTTTCAATATAAATAAGGCTTTATTGGATAAATCTAAGACATATAACTAATCTAACACATGAACACACGCATTCACACAAGTTGCAGAAAGAGAGAAAAGTCTCTCATAAGGAATTTCAGTCTGTTCTCTGTCGTGAGGTGGGGGAAGTCAATTCCAAAGAGATCATGATCGTTTTACTATCACGTGAGGGTCATGCTGTCATCTCTTTGACCATTTAATCTTGATTACTTGCCCTAAAATTGACAATCTCCTTGGAATTGTCAATAAGTGTTCTTTTGTTTAAATGCTGTGAGCTACTCAAAGCTGCTAGTTGGTTCAGGCTTGTGGGGCCAAGATCTGATTTACAAACATCCTGTGTCTTGGGTCTCTGTGTGCTAGGGTCTGATTTATGAACATCCTGTGTCTTGGGCCTCTGTGGAATTCGGCTCCTCATGTTTCAACCATGTTTTGACCAAATCTTAGATTGTCTGATTCAGTCTGATATCCTACATTGCTCACAAGTCCTTTTTGAGTTAATTTTGGTGCATGGAAAGGCAGTTTCTGTGCCATTCTGTGGATGTGGACATGTTCTGTGAAGACCAGAGGTTAAAAGGTCTGTAAGGAATCTCAGTCTGTTCTTTGTCGTCGAGCTGGGGGAAGTCAGTCCAAAGAGCTCGTGATCATCACTGGTTTACGTGTGATGGTCATGCTGTGCATCTCTGACCATTAATCTTGATTACTTGCCCCAAAATTGACAATCTCCTTGGAATTGTCAATACGTCTTCCTAGTTCAGGCTTGTGGCGCCAGGATCTGATTTACGAACATCCTGTGTCTTTGGCCTCTCTGTGGAATTCGGCTCCTCGGGTTTCAACTATGTTCTTGATCAAATCTTAAATTGTCTGATTCGGTCTGATACCCTACAAACAGCATCAGGTTGTCTAAATATTTACTGGTTGTGAAGGGATGAATAAACTATAAACTATGAGAGTGAGCAAGCAAAATAAGGGTTAGTCGTAAAAGAGCACACAGTTATTGTATTGGTGCTCCAAACCTGAAATTTTCTTAGGGCCCCCAAGTCACTAAGTTCGCCCCTGACTGGACTTTTGTGGCATTAATGATATTGAAAATACGCATACTCCTGCTCAACCAGATAGTTCACAGAGCAATGTATGGTCACAACGTTGAGCAATAAAGTAAGTTAAGTTTAAATTATTTAAAAATTCACTTGTATTAGTAAGATCAGGATAACACTCTAGATGAAAAGATAATGACTCTTACCTCTTTTACCTTTTTACTCTTTACTCCTTTGAATCTGTCTTTTCTTCCCTCCTTACATCCATCATGATTCCATGTGCCGTACCGTACTCATGAATGTGCTTTACGCAGCAATTCTTTCTGTGCTCCATCAGAGCAGATAGAATCCATCAACCTGTAGATAATCACCTGTAAATAATTAATTATAACCTGCACTAGAATGCAAGTCTTCACACTTACCCTCCGAATAGACACACGCTGAAAGGGTTATATATCGTGTCATTTATTTCAGTGTCTCTCCTCATGTGAAATCTTGATGCATTAGCAGTTTTTACTTTCAGTTCTCCATAACCTGAACAAGGCCTTTTGCTATGTAGAGGACACAGATTTTACGAAGCATAAAGCGATCACCTTTTTGTATACATTAAAGATGTGAAGCGGGAAGTGGTGAACTGAAAATCAATGCAATCTCCTGCAGCTGTCAGCATGCTGCATCTTGTTTCCCGCTTGATGGACGAGCCTGCTCTCATTTAAGCTCTTAACATGCCCCTGATTGTATCCCTCAACAGCCCTGTAGCGCACTCGGCCGCATCTTAATGCCCTCCATTTGCCGTGCGCCTCAGGTAAGGCTCTCAAAAGACAGAATTCCTTGTTTTAATTATTTTCCTCTGTTTCATTAAAAAAAAATGCATGCACCACTGCAGCAATGATAATTATGTGTGACCTCGTTGATACGGAGTTGACTAATCCTCTGAGGGGGGCTGGAGAACGATATATGTCCTTGCCTGACTTCCATAAACAGATGTTAATGACTGCATTGACAAAACCTGTCTGAAGTGGAACATTAGGTGAAGTGGCATCATTTTGTGTGAGAAAAGTTAATAAATTGGGTAAGGATTAGGAAAGGGAAGGTGCCCCTTTTAAGAACATTAGAGAAATGTTTAAATGTTTTTCAATGTTTTATTTTTTTTTAAACAAATATGCACAATTTTACTCTCCCAAACTGAAAAGTGACTGACAATCAAAAGAGACACATCTGAAAGGTAAACCCGTCCTTTAAATTATACGTTTAATATCACAATCACAATCGTGATGCACCAGGACTGCACGTTATGTTGCTTTTATACAACATTTCTATAAACAAGAAATGAATGTAACACTATTTTTCTAATGCTGTAACGGTAAGTTATTTAGTCTCACCCATGAGGGCAACACAAATAAAACATGGGTTTCAATGGTGATAATTTGCATTTCTTTCTTTAGTAATAAGCCTCAGCAAACACAGCAACCTTAATTGGCATGAACCGTCACCTAACCAGTGTTTTTACCTCTTCTCTGAATATACCCAAAAAATAAGGCAAATAAAAATACATACAATCATTTGCAAATAAATCATAGGTATTTTTTTTTTCAGTTTCACCTTTGAAAAACAAATTAAATGTAAGGTAAATGTAAGGTAAACAAAAATATATAAAAAATAATGAAACTAAACAATCAACAAATTTGGTGTTACATTAATATTGAGTAACCAATATGGAGTTTTATACATATCCTTGCTGGTCACACTTTATTTTAAAGTCCAATTCTAGGTCCAAACTATTAACTATGACTTGTGCATCAATAAACTACTAATTTGCTGCTTATTAACAGTTAGTAAGGTAGTTGTTACGTTTAGGTATTGGGTAGGATTAGGGATGTAAAATATGGTCATGCAGAATATGTGCTTTATAAGTACTAATAAACAGCCAATATGTTAATAATAGTCATGCTAATAAACAACTAGTTAATAGTGAGAATTGACCCCATACTAAAGTGTCACCTGCTTGCTTTTATAGATTTTTTTTTTTCTCTACCAATGTAAGAAGCCTAAACGTCAAGTTTTGTATGTCACCAAGCAACAAACAGGCAGAGTTGTGTGTGGAGTGGGGCGACAGCAATTTTCCCTCAGTGCTCAGAGCATTCTGTAATCACCCTGGCTTTTCCAGCTCTACTCAAGAGTTTTCCCATTTCCTGCTCCTCACTTGCTCTAAGTGACCTTGGAGCGAGAGTAAGCACCAACACTAAAACCTGCACCTTGCTCCAAGCGCAAAAAAAAAAAAAAAAAAAAAAAAAAAAAAAAAAAAAAAAAAAAAAAAAAAAAAAACACACACAACTCTGCTTTCACCCCACACCACTCACATACTCTGGTCTGGAAGGCTGTGAGCACAGACAAACGGAGTGAAACAATGAATTGTCCCTGTGCTGTTCTACTAAATGCAGCAATCAATCAAATTTGTTATTGACATTTCAAGTTTTTGAATATAAAGTGTAGAGCTGTAAAATATCATATGCAATACAGAGTTATTTTAAGAATAATAATAATTATTAGATAAAAAAAAAAAATCATTACCATTCAAATATTCAGGGCTGTTTTTTATGTTTTTAAAAGAGGTATCTTATGCTCACCAAGACTGCATTTATTTGATCAAAAATACAATAAAACACAGTAATTGTCACGATGCACACACACGAGGAACGAAGAGACGCTGGAGAATACTTTACCAAGACTTTATTTTCAGGAACCAAGGGAGACGAACTCAGGAAGACGTTTAACAGCGGACCGAGAACTTGGGACTGGGAACACTATTTATACACACAGGAGGAGGGGATGACGAGACACACCTGGGAGCAATGAAACACTAATCAGGGGAGGAACAGGAAACTAACCAAATAAGGGCATGGGAAGGCACATGGGGAGCAGGACACACACAAAACATGGAACAGAGTCTGACAGTAATATTTTGAAGTATTATTACAATTTAAAATAATAGTTTTCTATTTGAATATATGTTGAACTGCAATTTATTCATGTGATGCAAAGCTGAATTATCAGCAGCCATTACTCAGTCTTCAGTGTCACATGCTCATTTAGAAATCATTCTAATGTGTTTATTTGCTGCTCAAGAAACATTTATAATAATAATAATATTAATTATTATTATTATTATTATTATTATTATTATTATCAATGTTGAAAACTGTTGTACAGCTTAATATTTTGTGGAAACTGTGATACATTTGTTAATTAATTATGAATAGAACGTTCAAAAATACAGCATTTATTTGAAATATAACTTTGATTAATTGAATGCATCCTTGCTGAATAAATTAATTTCTTTCAAAAAGTAATAAATAAATAAATAAATGAAACAATTCTTACTGACCCTTGGGTTACCAAACTTGGGTTATGTAGAGTTATAGCAAGACTATGAGATCGCTCATAGACCCATGACACTAATCACATACTGAATAAATGTCTTTACACAAACAAGCACGCTCCCTACTCACCTGGGATCAAAGCCTCCCTGACCGAGTATTCATTATGACACTTTCACCAACTAACAGCATTCCTAACAGGGATTCAGGTCAATAATTCATGGCTCTTCAAATAAAAGGGAAATATCAATATTACAATATTAATGATGTTCAATCAGATCTTATTAGTTTTATACTATGATGTGAACATAATATTTGCGGAGTGTGAAAAGTTAAACAGCGGCAAAGCACTAACACTGCATTGCCATGTGAAAATGAGGGTAGTGATGTAGGTTTTCACTAGAGTCGTGAATCTCTCATCGTCTGCCTGACTTTCCCTCTAACATTTCCATTGAAATATCAACAGTGGTCTAAACACCTTGTTCAGCATCCAAGCAGATGTTAATATGAGTTTCCTTGCTTACATGGGATTTTGCATTGTGTGCATTGTAGAGTTCCTTGTACTGCAAGCAACATCTCACATTCTAATTACCCATGGTTATTCTCTGGCAATAAAAGTAAACTTTTGCTTTGAAATTCTTGAATAGCACTAAGATAATGGCCATGTCTATATGCAAACAGGAAGGTACTATTCCTGCATATGCAAAGCCTAGAACAGGCTGAAGAATAACCAACAAGTACCTGGGTGGTAGGAGAAACAAGTTGATGATTTGTTATCCTGCAACATGAAGGAAAGTAAAGCAAAGCAGATTTAGATGTTTGAGAACAACAGTATGGAGATATGCTCATACATAGTTATGTTAAATGCTGCAGAGCTTCTGCAGTTTATTCTCTTTCACTACTGTTTTGCAAACAATATGAATGTGACTTACTGTAGAGCATAAATACGAACTTTGTGTCTGACACAAGTAATTTTCCCCCATTTTTAAGATATACAATACTTCATAGGTGACTGAACAAATCTTTAAGAATCAAGATTGCAATTAAATTGTAACTATGAAATGTATGTTAAATGCTATCAATCTACTGAAAATATATACATATAAATATTGATATGTGTAAAAGATCAGAAGATAGATAGATAAAATAGAATTGACATCTTTTCAATATTTTGCCATTGTTTAAACAATATTAAATCAAACATGAATTGGGCTTGACTGGTTGGTTAAGATCATAACAATGGTGGCAGTGCCTGCTAATACATTTGGATGGAAAACAGTACAAAGATAATATAAATATTATAAAAATATGAGATCAAATAATGTGTGACCTACTAATTTTTAAAAGTAGTGCTGAAACATTAGCTGATGAAGTTTCATAGGAAGGCATCATCTCTTTTGCCTTCCCTGCTCATTAGGATTAAATAGAGATTCTAAAGCATGCTGTGAGTTTGTGTCACGCCCATGGACTGTCAGTGTGTTTATTTTGCTCCCCATGTGCTCCCCGTGAACCAGTTTCTCACGTGTCTGATTGTGTTCATTTGATTCACCTGTGTTCCCCTGATTATCCTCGTTTAGTTCCAGTTACTTAAGCCCAGTGTTTTCCTGTGTCTAGGGTCCAGTGTTAAACGTCTATGTGCTACGTGTGTTCCTGCCTGCCCTATGTTAGCCTTTGTTTGGATATATAATGACTGTTCTATGTGAATTCTCCGTGCTCCTTCGCTCCTACACAGTAGGCACTCGTGACAGAACACTGGACCTAATACAAGAATAGCTTATCAGCGTGTTTTCACCTGTTTTGTTTCTGTGTTTCACTCAGTGTTTTTTGTTTCCGTTGTTTCCCCTATGGATGCCTTCACCCGCCCCGAATACCTCCTCCTCCTGCTGGAGCAGGGGGATAGATCTCTTGAGGGTCATACGAAACTTTTCCTGGTAATCGCCAAAATCACTGGCTACCTGGACGACGCGCTCTGCTCATTCTATGATGCGAGTTTGAACGCTGCGTGCAGAGCACCGTCGTCCGAAGATGGCCCTCGAGAGGACTTCGCCGCCATTGTGGAGTGGATACTGGCAAGAAACGGATCGCCTCTCACCATCTGTCCCATGGATGATCTCGCAAGTTCCAATCCCGACGCAGAGCCCAGCCCACCATCTCACCGCTGTGCGGAGCAGAAGCCAGAGCCCACCGATGATGGAAGCCGGAGCCCGACGTGACCGACGAGCCATCGCATCTAGGAGCGACAGAGCTGAGGATCGCCGCGGAGCCAGAGTTGAGTGTAACGTCAGACCAGGTGTGAGAGCCGGCTACCATGCCTACCACGAGGGAGAAAGCCGTGGCCAGTGAGATCGCGGAGAGGAGCTCCGCCCACTGCACCATGGCTGAAGTTGAGCTATTAATGGATCTGGGTGAATGAAAAGCGGAGGGAGACCTTATAGTCTTGTATGCTAACCTGCTCCCTCTCCTCCCTCCTTCGTCGGAGCCCTCTGTCACTCCTGTCTCCATGTCCAGCCCAGAGAGGGCTCACGTTCCTGAGTTTAGCCCAGAGAAGGCTCCTGTTTCCCTGTTCATCCCAGAGAGGGCTCCTGTTCCTGAGTTTGGCCCAGAGAGGGTTCCCGTTCCTGAGTTTAGCCCAGAGAAGGCTCCTGTTTCCCTGTTCATTCTAGAGAGGGCTCCTGTTCCTGAGTTTGGCCCAGAGAGGGCTCCCGTTCCTGAGTTTAGCCCAGAGAGGGCTCCTGTCCCCCCGTCCAGCCCAGAGAGGGCTCCTGTTTCTACGTCTAGCCCAGAGAGGGCTCCCGTTCCTGAGTTTAGCTCAGAGAGTGCTCCTGTCCCTCCGTCCAGCCCAGAGAGGGCTCCTTTTTCCACACTCTGCTCAGAGAGAGACTCTGTTCCCGAGTGCAGCCCTGTCGTTCCCCTGTCAGTCGCGCTCCTCATGCTGGGAGTCGCTATTTGGTGTGTGTGGGCAGCGCACACCAGCCCTGAGAGCCCGGAGGCTCAAAAATGCCCACCCACCCGCCTGCTCCTGCCTCCTCCACCGCTGTTGTGCCAGTCTCCATTGTTGATGTGGCTGGAGAATCCCTTGCCTCCGCCTCCAGCCTCAGAGTCCAGGACTCCGCCTCGGCCCGTCGACCCAGCGGCTCCACCATGGCTCCTAGCTTCCTCCTCTCCTTCTCTGTCGTCAACCATCCTTTGCCTCGGGACTCCACTCCCCTGACTGCACCTCGTCCCTCCATCCCTCTGGCTCCGTCAGGCTCCTCCTTCCCATTGGCTCCACCCAAGGTTAAAAGGTTCCACCCAAGGTTGAAGGTTCGTAAACGAAAACTACAACTAAGACGAAAACGATTGATGAAAAAACTATTTCGTAAACTGAAATAAAATAAAAATGGCAAAATAATTCAAAAACTAAAACGAAACGAAACTAACAACAGTCATTGAAAAACTGAAATAAAATAATCAAAAATAAGTAATCGTTTTCGTAATCATTACGTTCTCACCCCTTGGCGGAAAAATATATGAGCTGTGTGGCGCCAGCGGTTTAGGGAAATACCTGTAAATGGCGCATCGCGCACGTGAGGTTGTCTGACGGAGAGACGCAACGCAGTTTAAAGCAGAGTCCTGCACAGGTCCTGTTTGGTAAACGTGCACCAGCAGTACTTAACAGAACACTCGACACGTTATCCAACAGCAGCACTAATTTAATTCTGTACCAGACCAGACCCGTTTGACA
>NW_015542354.1:1239423-1242724 GCF_001515605.1 Sinocyclocheilus anshuiensis
CAAGGTTATTTTCGTAAACGAAAACTAAAACTAAGACGAAAACGATTGATGAAAAAACAATTTCGTAAACTGAAATAAAATAAAAACGTCAACATAATTGAAAAACTAAAACGAAACTAAACTAACCACAGTTATTGAAAAACTAACTGAAATAAAATAATAATTATCAAAAATAAATAATCGTTTTCGTAATCGTTACGTTCTCATCCCTTGGCAGAAAAATGTATGAGCTGTGTGGCGCCGGCGGTTTAGGGAAATACCTGTAAATGGCGCATCGCGCACGTGAGGTTATCTGACGGAGAGACGCAAAGCAGTTTAAAGCCTGCATGGGTCCTGTTTGGTAAACGTGCACCAGCAGTACTTAACAGAACACTCGACCCGTTATCCAACAGCAGCATTAATTTAATTCTGTACCAGACCAGACCCGTTTGACATAAAGACCGCGACCCGAACCGCACCGCATTAAATCTATTACATCAGGTAGGCACAATTATTTATTTTCTCATGTAACACAAGCAATCAAACCAAAATTAGGCATTCTAAGTTGGTGCTTTGAAGAAAAACAGACACGCAGCGCAACGTAATAATTAACAGAAAAAAAGACGAGAACGCACATACTTTATGAAAACAATACAAACCTTTAGCATAGCATCTTGTGATCACTCTGCCAGGCTTTCGGACAAATGTGCATAGGCTAAATCACATCATAAACACGCTTATAATTCTTAATAAATGAAAAGAACATATTCA
This sequence comes from Sinocyclocheilus anshuiensis, assembly GCF_001515605.1. Taxonomy (NCBI): domain Eukaryota; kingdom Metazoa; phylum Chordata; class Actinopteri; order Cypriniformes; family Cyprinidae; genus Sinocyclocheilus; species Sinocyclocheilus anshuiensis. The sequence goes on from NW_015542354.1 coordinate 1,240,174, forward strand.
AATATGAGCCTTAATGCGATTGCCGTTATTATTGAATTTCATTAGTCCCAGTTATGATTTATGCGCAGTTGTTCACGGAAAAGTGAGCAAGACACGACAGTTACAATATATTATGATTGTTAAAAGAGAAAAAATACATCTAACCATCATAATAAAATTAGGCTACATTTATTGTCATATTAAATATCTCAATACACATAATTAGATATGACATTAATCATGATTAATGTCATGACATGATATCGTTGACTTGATTGCAAATGATTGCAAAGATACTATTTAAACTGAAGCACAACTTGTGTATATTTATTTAGTAAAAAGGCTTGATTGCTTCATTGTGGCATATATTTGTATACTTTTACCATTTAATCAATCTCAGCATGCGTTAATTTTGTGTCGCTAGACATTTGCTTCACTAAGGCTAAATTATGCCTAAGTCTTTCTTTGGCCTGCGCTCTGGAAGTGATCTGTTAATTCTGCTAACCTTTAATTAAAACGGAAACGAAAACTGAAACTAAACTATATAAAAACTAAATAAAAATGTGTTCACAAAATAAAAACTAAACTAAAACTAACAACAATATTAAATGAAACTAATAAAAACTAAACTGAATTGTATAGCAAATTTGAAAACGATATTAAAATAAAACCAATTTAAATATTCAAAACTATAATAACCTTGGCTCCACCTTGGTCCTCTGTCTGCATCAGTCGCCAGAGCCATCAGTTCCACCTCGGCCCTCCGTATCCTCCTCGTCACCCTGGCTCATCGGCTCTCCATCTCCGCCTCGGGCTCCTCTGCCACCTGCTCCGCCGCTGTTGGTCGGCCCCCTGTAGTTGGTTGCCCTTCTTCCTCCATGGCTCCTTCCTCTGTCGGCTCCACCGTGGGTCGTCATCATGGCTGTGGCCTGGGTCCCGCCTGGCTCCTCCTGCTCCCAATTTAAATATTCAAAACTATAATAACCTTGGCTCCACCTTGGTCCTCTGTCTGCATCAGTCGCCAGAGCCATCAGTTCCACCTCGGCCCTCCGTATCCTCCTCGTCACCCTGGCTCATCGGCTCTCCATCTCCGCCTCGGGCTCCTCTGCCACCTGCTCCGCCGCTGTTGGTCGGCCCCCTGTAGTTGGTTGCCCTTCTTCCTCCATGGCTCCTTCCTCTGTCGGCTCCACCGTGGGTCGTCATCATGGCTGTGGCCTGGGTCCCGCCTGGCTCCTCCTGCTCCAAGTTCCTCCTGTCACCTCCCTGGCTCCTCCCTCTGTCGTCTCCACCCTGGACTCTGTTCGTCATCCTCCTCCCGGGTATCTGGCCTCCTCCCAAGTTCCCACCCAGACCTCCCTATGTTGTTTATATGGCGCGAGGACGCACCTTCCGCGAGCGGGGCGATATGTCACTCCCATGGACTGTCATTGTGCCAGTGACCCAGTTTCTCCCGTGTCTGATTGTGTTCATTTGATTCACCTGTGTTCCCCTGATTATCCTAGTTTAGTTCCAGTTAATTAAGCCAAGTGCTTTCCTGTGTCTAAAGTGTTAAATGTCTACAGGTGAATTTCAATAAATTAGAATGTCGTGGAAAAGTTAATTTATTTCAGTAATTCAACTCAAATTGTGAAACTCGTGTATTAAATAAATTCAATGCACACACGGGCTCCTCTGCCACCTGCTCCGCCGCTGTTGGTCGGCCCCCTGTAGTTGGTTGCCCTTCTTCCTCCATGGCTCCTTCCTCTGTCGGCTCCACCGTGGGTCGTCATCATGGCTGTGGCCTGGGTCCCGCCTGGCTCCTCCTGCTCCAAGTTCCTCCTGTCACCTCCCTGGCTCCTCCCTCTGTCGTCTCCACCCTGGACTCTGTTCGTCATCCTCCTCCCGGGTATCTGGCCTCCTCCCAAGTTCCCACCCAGACCTCCCTATGTTGTTTATATGGCGCGAGGACGCACCTTCCGCGAGCGGGGCGATATGTCACTCCCATGGACTGTCATTGTGCCAGTGACCCAGTTTCTCCCGTGTCTGATTGTGTTCATTTGATTCACCTGTGTTCCCCTGTGTGTTCCTGCCTGCCCTATGTTAGCCTTTGTTTGGATAAATGAAGACTGTTCTACGTGAATTCTTCTACGTCTCCGTGCTCCTTCGCTCCTACACAGTAGGCAATCGTGACAGTTTTGAATGGTAATAAGAAAAATGACAAATTATGTATGAAAAGTCAATGACTCCACAGAACTTTTAATACTGTTATATTATGGTTCCTTGGTGTAAGGTCAATTGTGTATATGCCCTGCAAAAAAAAAAAAAAACTGCCAATGTTACTGTAAATGGATCTTCTACATTATTTAACCCATAAAGTTTGGTGGTGTAAATTAATGTTTAGGTTGATTCAGTAATATTAAACAATATTTAGACTTAAAGGGGTCATATGATGTTGCTAAAAGAACATTATTTTCTGTATTTGGTGTAATGAAATGTTTTTATACGGTTTAAGGTTCAAAAAACACATTATTTTCCACATACTGTACATTATTGTTTCTCCTCTATGCCCCGCCTTTCTGAAACACGTCGATTT
>NW_015542354.1:1243232-1248349 GCF_001515605.1 Sinocyclocheilus anshuiensis
TCTGGAGTGAGGAACGGCCTGAGGGCTAGAGTGAGCAGAGGCGGCGGGCTTGAGAACGCCGCGGCCGGCGGATTCGACGAAGGAGGCTTACGGCAACCACGTGTGACGACCCCTGGCTGGACTCCGCTTCGTCCATGGTGAAAGCCGATCCGGCGATCCACAGCGCAAAGTTGTTGTATTTCCTCAGCAACCAGCACGGATCAGCTCCAGGCATGACGAAGCAGATATCGTCCTCTTTTAGAATGCCAAACAAAGCAGTTTCGCTTTCACGACGAAACACACAGCACCTTCACGACATGGCGGCGGCAACAACAATACTACAGCGAGAATAAAAGTTACGCCTTCTTTCTTTGCGTGAACATTTGGGCGGCGTTATGCAAATCTTCCCAGATAGTGACGTAGGTATGTGGGGGTGTGTTAGAACGAGCCGTTTTAGGTAGATGTGGCTGACTCTTAACTTTTATAAAGAATATCTCTTTGGATTTGAGACTTTAATCTGTACAGATCTTCTTTATGCACCAAGAGCTTGTAACACTCCAAAGAGAAAGGAAAAATTGAAATCACATCATATGACCCCTTTAAAAACTATTGATTTTAATGTTACCATTATTTTAGTACAGAACCAATATAAATATCAAATAAAATTAGACATGTATTTACTTTAGATTAAAATAACAACAACAGAAAGAAAGTATTACTTAATGGAATAGTTCACCCCAAAATGACTATTCTGTACACAAAAAAGTACCTTAGAAGTTGTCTATATGGTGGTTGTTCTCAAGCTATACAATAGTTTTATATGAGGAACAGAATAATATTTAAGATGTTATTAACTAATAACCTTGACAGCTCAAAATAAATATTTATGTTATTAACTAATAACCTTGACAGCTCAAAAGAAAAAAAAAAACTGACAGGGGATTCCTAATTCCAGAAGCCCGCACTAGGTCACTGGATCACAACTGTAACCATATTATCTATCTAATCACTGATATCCTATAATAAAACGTTACACAGATGGCCTGTCATTTTAAATCCAATCGCTTTTTCCACTCTGTACTTTACCAGAGATTACAGTCCAACTATTCTAAGGATGCTGTTTTGCGAAATTCCCAAACGACTAGGTATAGAGATTGCATTTTGTTTGGCAAGAGATCCCTGTCATGTGGCATTATTAAAATGACCTCCAGGGATAGGATGACTGATTGAGTTTGTAAGGCTGAAACGAAGCCCTTTGCATTTTGTGAGTAACCCAATTTCAGTTGCATCTTCTGGGCCACTAAAAAAGTTGCCTTGCTCGGCATGTGTCATCCCTCAGATTCCCAATAAATCATTGCTGTCTTTTCATCCCCTTGGTGAAAGGGGCAAAAATAATCTCTCCGATAGGGCAAAAAAATAATCTCTCTCCGCCCTTTTGTCCTACATAGCAAAAACTGTCAACTGCGTTCTCACACACTGTAGATGCATCAGTCCAACTAATTGCAATGTCTATTAATGTAAAACCCCCTGTGGTTAAAAATCAAGTTTTTATTGTTCTTTACATATCTATTTGGTGCTTTTAATATGCTTAAATACAAACCATGTGCAAATACATCAGTCAACACCAGTGCTGAACATTTTCTCCTTGTGGTTTGAAACAACTCCTTTCCTACCGACAACTTGCTGGGTGGGGCTTTTAATATCATTAGCATATCATAGGAACATAGTTAATGTAACATTGGCAACACATTAATAGATGTTTAATAGCACAGTCAAGCCAAATGCTAATGATATCAAGTAGTGTTAGCTGCTGTGACGTTGTAGAGAGCGATACACAAAATGCATTAACCTGTATAATTCACTCTTCCACTTCTTCTTCAGAATCAGTTTCTGGTTCAAACGCATATGGCTGAATTAATCCAATATTGTCACTTGCATTGTGGAGCGTTTACGACTTCACTTTACTGAGTGAAAGTGGAGCAGGTCCGAGCTCATGTGATTGAATGGAGTATGAGACTAGTTTGCATATTCATAGCTACACTAAATGGGGTAAGAATAGTTATATTCAAGCCATTTTAAGGCATGAATCAATTCATCTTACAGATAAAAATGTTTAAATATGTAATTTTGATTGTCAAAGATGAGTTTTAAGGGATAAAATTAGTGACTGCAAGGGGACTAATGATTTAACACTATAAAGAATCAGTCCCACTGGTTAATGAGAAAGGGTTCCTAATTAAGATAAATACAGGTACTGAAAAGTAAAAGACCACGTCTTTAAAATTATTAGATCAAACTGTAGGTGGCATCACATAATCTGCTCTTAATGTATTGCTGCTCAACTCCAACCTATTGTATTATTCCTATAGATAATCTGTCCAATGACATCCAATAACAATCATCTTATAGCGCTTAAGCACCGCACACATGTCCACCATCAGCCCGCTATAACAAGCTGGAAGCACTCCATGGCAAATATGGCTTAGGAATCAAGATGGTGCTACATCTGTTACAAATTCAGGCAACTTGAAAATATATTATTACATTTCTCCTTTCCCCCACTCAAAAAAGGCTGTCATTTGCTGTATCTTTGATGGCACTGGCTGTTCGTGTCCATGTAAATGACATACATTAGTCAAATGAGCTGGTGATGGGAAGCAAACCATTTAGAAAAATTTACATATTAGAAAATCACAGCTGGCTGCCCAGCTGCTGAGAGTGAACTCCGTATCACTGTGTATCACCATTCTCTCCGTGTCCAACTAGGTCATTTCCACCACTAACGCCAGCAGGGACAACACTTAAACCTGAATTAATTTGCCTTTTCACAATGATCTCGGATTGGTTTTGCAGTCCTCCTCGTAAAAAGGAAGGTTAGTACTTTAGATATGAATGCTGGTCCTGCATTAGAGGCAATAGGGGAGCCTTACAGCTTTTAATCTAATCAACACAGTCAGGAAGAGCGATGAGCACATTTACTCTGTTTTGTTGGGCCTCTTCCCTGCTAACAGTGTAGTGCATGCACAGCCAACCATTAAGAGGAATTAGATTTCAGCTTAGCTCTGGCTGTGAATGAGGACTAATGTTTTGAATTTGACAAATCGCTGATAGGAGCCATTAAGTGTCCCAGTGGCACTGAAAAGGAAAAAAAAAAGTGAATTGAAATTTCCCTTTAAGGAATTCGAACTGAACTGATTTATTTTACGGTAAGTATTTCAAAGGGTCAGGCCAGGTCCATCTGAATATTAAAATATTGTTTGTTGTTTTACTGCTAATGAGTAATCAGTGCAGGAAAAAAGTACCATTAAGCATCACTTAATGGAACAGTTCACCCCAAAATAAAAATTCTGTCATTATTTACTCACCCCGATGTTGTTCCAAATCTACGTGATGTTATTATTTCATTACTTGTACTTTTGTGGAAATCTCTGTCCTTTAATTTTCAAAGAAAATGCACTCTTTTTTTAATTGAATAAAATGAATGAGTGGGGATGTCAAGTTCTAAAATTACAAAAAATAAATAAATAAAGAAGTGATTTATTAGAGTGATAGATTAGAAGTGATCTATACGGTTTCTATTTTTCAGGTCTTTTGAAGCCATAGGCCTACAACAGCTTTGTGTGAGGAACAGAATGGATCACTGACAACCTTGCCATATCCTCTTGCTGCATTCTTGAATAAACTTTTGAGTCAGAAAGAAATGAGTAATTTGATGAAGTCCACAAAACCTGTCACGAATTCAGTCTATGAACTTCAATTCACTCACCACCAGAGGTCACCCTTCCATTACATTGACTCTCGCACTACCCAAACTGTTGCATGTCGTCCCGGACTACATATCCCATCATCCATTGCACTGATTGCACACAGCACTGATTGCACACAGCTGTGACCAATCACACATTCACTATATAACGCTCACTCTGATCCCTTTCAAACTGCCGAGTATTGTATAGCGTTTATCACTCTCATAGCGATAGCTACGCTACGGAGCCTGTCTAGTTTTTCATAGCCTTATCTTAGTCTTGCCTTGTCTGTTTTCTCGTGTCCTGATCTTTGCCTGTGTATCTCGGATTCCCCCTCTCGTCTTGCCCTATTCGGATACTGTTTGCCCCTGCCTGGACCTTTGTCTTGTACCTGGATTTATCCCTCTAGTCTCGCCCTGTTGATTCTGTTCGCCGATCGTAGACCCACGCTAGCCCTAGGAATATTCTTGTGTCTTGCCCTCTATATACCTGTTGCCATTGTCTGACCCTTGCCTGTTTCTGCCCATGTCGGTTAATAAAGCTTCACACTTGGATCTGCACGTCTCACGTCTCAGTCACTCCGTGACCGAATACTTGGCCACACAAGGATCCAGCGGCTTTTCCAAAGGACATTGGCCAGGTATGAACACAGCGATTCTGCTACTAGCTCTCAAGCAGGGCACACGATCACTTGAGGGTTACATTGCGGAATATTTGGCTTTGGCTAATGGCTCAGAATTACCGGACTGCATGTTAATTGACTTCTTCTGTGATGGCCTTAACCAGCCTGTAAAATCACGAGTGATTCATGAGGGTCCTCATTCATCTCTAAGTGATTTTATGGACTATGCTCTATTCTCGTCAGCCCCATAACAGAATACTTGGCCACACAAGGATCCAGCGGCTTTTCCAAAGGACATTGGCCAGGTATGAACACAGCGATTCTGCTACTAGCTCTAAAGCAGGGCACACGATCACTTGAGGGTTACATTGCGGAATATTTGGCTTTGGCTAATGGCTCAGAATTACCGGACTGCTTGTTAATTGACTTCTTCTGTGATGGCCTTACCCAGCCTGTAAAATCACGAGTGATTCATGAGGGTCCTCGTTCGTCTCTAAGGGATTTTATGGACTATGCTCTATTATCTGTTGGTTCAGCGTTCACTGTGGGTATCGCGGAGGAACGCAACCCCGCACTCACTCGTGTAATGGCGGCCGCACTAGAGCACGCTTGCAAAAAGGCGGACACAACAGGGTCCCGTTATGTCACAGCTGTCAATCCTGAGTCAAATCAAGTCACAGTTGATCGTCATGAATCAAGTCAAATCACAGTTGATCGTCATGAGGCAAGTCAAGTCACAGCTTATCTTCATGAACCAAGTCAAGTCACAG
>NW_015542354.1:1248491-1248806 GCF_001515605.1 Sinocyclocheilus anshuiensis
CAGCTGATCTTCATGAACCAAGTCAAGTCACAGTTGTTCTTCATGAGGCACGTCACGTCACAGCTGATCTTCCATAGTCACGTCACGTCACAGCTGATCATCCTGAGTCTCGTCAGGACACAGCTGATCGTCAGGAGTCTTGTCATGTCCTGTCTATTGCACCCAGAGCTTCAAGGTCAGTCATTTGGTATCCCAGTCTGGTATCTAGTGTGAGGGATACACCACTGGTGTCTGCACGCACAGCTGGTATCCCCAAACCCACTCACTCTAACCCTTCTGTTCCTGAACTAATTCCCCTGTCTGAAGTGTTTCCCC
>NW_015542354.1:1249335-1251389 GCF_001515605.1 Sinocyclocheilus anshuiensis
CACTTTCAACCTGTCATGTCAAGGTCGAAGGAACCTTTGCCAAACTCTCCCTGTATCCTGAGGGCACTACTGTAGAACCTCCAGAGGTGGCGGCACCCGCTGCAGAACCTTCAGAGGTGTCAGTAGTACCCACCTGTAAACTCTCTGCCCGTCCTGTCACGGCTATGGAAGCCATTTGTGAATTCTCGCCCTGCCCTCTCACGGCTATGGAGGCCGTCTGTGAACTCTTTGTCTGTCCTGTCACGGCTATGGAAGCCGTTTGTGAATTCTCGCCCTGCCCTCTCACGGCTATGGAGGCCGTCTGTGAACTCTTTGTCTGTCCTGTCACGGCTATGGAAGCCGTTTGTGAATTCTCGCCCTGCCCTCTCACGGCTATGGAGGCCGTCTGTGAACTCTTTGTCTGTCCTGTCACGGCTATGGAAGCCGTTTGTGAATTCTCGCCCTGCCCTCTCACGGCTATGGAGGCCGTCTGTGAACTCTTTGTCTGTCCTGTCACGGCTATGGAAGCCGTTTGTGAATTCTCGCCCTGCCCTCTCACGGCTATGGAGGCCGTCTGTGAACTCTTTGTCTGTCCTGTCACGGCTATGGAGGCCGCTTTTGAACTTTTGTCCTTCTCTGCACCGGTCATGGAAACCTTAAATTAACTTCTTGTGTTCCCTTCCTTGGCCCCTGAAACCATGAATGCACTGCCTGCATTGTCTGTCTCTGTTTTCCCTAGTCCCCACTCTCTGCCATGGGTCCCGGCTCCGTCTGCTCTGCCATGGTTGTCCTCTGCTCCGCCGTGGTGGTCTACTGTCTGGCTCTAGTGGTCCTCTGCTCTGCCGTGGTGGTCTGCTGTCTGGCTCTGGAGGTCTTCTGCTCCACCGTGGTGGTCTGCTGTCTGGCTCTGGGGTCTTCTGCTCTGCCTGCTCTGCCGTGATGGTCTGCTGTCTGGCTCTGGTGGTCTTCTGCTCCACCGTGGTGGGTCTGCTCTCTGGCTCTGGGGGTCTTCTGCTCTACCTGCTGTGGTGGTCTGCTGTCTGGCTCTGGTGGTCTTCTGCTCCGCTGGGGGGATCTTCGGTCCCGTCTGCTCTGCTGTGGTGGTCTTCAGCTCCACCTGTACTGCCGGCTCCGCCCTGGCTCTCTGCTCCGCCGGGTCCTGCCTCAGTCCCTGGTCTCTCCACTTCCACGTGGACCTAGCCCTCCATCCCTCCCCTTGTTCCGCCTCCGCTCCACCGCCCTCCTGAATCGTAAAGTGTTTGGAGCGTCTGGAAGCCGCTCCTTGGGGGCGGCTTGTTGTCTCGCCCTGTTGATTCTGTTCGCCGATCGTAGACCCACGCTAGCCCTAGGAATATTCTTGTGTCTTGCCCTCTATATACCTGTTGCCATTGTCTGACCCTTGCCTGTTTCTGACCATGTCGGTTAATAAAGCTTCCCACTTGGATCTGCACGTCTCACGTCTCAGTCACTCCGTGACAAAACCCATATACAAATCTGAATAATCTGAAATGAAAGCATTAAATAAATCATACTGATTCAGTTCATGAGTTCAACTCCCTCAGTGAATGAATGAATGCTAACGTATGCAAATATACAGATTGTACATAAGTCATATTGGTGTTTTTTTATACTTTTATGGTTATTTTTGTCATTTTGAAAATCTTGAAAACTCCATTAATCATTGTAATTGCAAAAAAAAAAAAAAAAAAAGTATGAAAGCACACAAATAATGACATTTATAGATTTCTAAAGATTACTACTCAATTACTGAATTCCTTAACTGTAACGGAGTGCTTGAGTTGGCACTTTATAACTTAAATGTATGGTGCAGTGCTAGACTCATTCACTTATACATGCTGGTTGTGTTGTGTAGTTTTTGAATGTGTGATAAGCTTCCGCTTTTACATGTCAACTTTTAGTCCTCATCATTCATCACACTGCCTCCTCTCTGTCCACTTAGCTAGCGGCAGATTGCAGATTACATCAGTAACCATGGAAATGCCTTTCCAAGGGGACACAGAGCCTGACTTCATACCGTTAGTAGAGAGAGAAAGAGAGTGGGGGGGGGGGGGTCC
>NW_015542354.1:1251399-1269092 GCF_001515605.1 Sinocyclocheilus anshuiensis
GAAAAAGGGGGGGGGGGGGGGGGTTCCAATAGCCGAACTCTTCAGTGTGAATTATTTTCCATTTCTCCCTGACAAGATTTCAAGAATCACGACAGGATCCATCTTACACTGAAGTTACTTTCCTGTTCAGTTATTCAGCTGAGAAATACTGAGTCTGCCTATTACACATGAAGTCCTACAGTTAATAAACCAGATTATGAAGTGGTGGTTTAATATTTGGACCAGGATAATACTTAAATCTAAGTTACGAATAATGCATATACTGAGACTCTGAATAACACTGATTGCAAAACATCTTATGAGGCTAATATTCTATACTGGTTAGATAGAGATGCATATTAAAAATCTCAAGAAAATACAAAAGCCGGCAATAAGTCAAATCAATTGTTATGTTATCATTTATTTACTTAACTAATTATCCAGTTCTAAACAAGCTAATGAAATCTTACAGTTGATGTGGAGATTTTTCACCAGAAGGTCCCTGAAAGCTGTTGCCAATTGGACATGTTGTACCAAGCTGCTCAGAAATAATGAAGTATGTTATTAACTTGTAATTGGGAGCCTCTTGTTTTTGGATGCAGTGTAAGCAAGTGTATGTCTGTTTGTATGAGATAAAGACAGAGAGAAAGAGAAACAAAACGAGAGGGAAAATGATGAAGCCATAAGAATTACAGATTGAAACATGTATCATCACTATTCTGTCAGAGCATAATAGTACAAAGGCAAAAGAGGGCAACATGGTAACAAAATCTAAATAAAATCTATGTGACTGTGATTAAAAACATCTGAATTAGTAATTATTAATCAGTTTCACATAAATAAAGATTGATTTGTTTATTTAGCTTTTTATAAATAAAGTGTTTTCAAGCAGATGAGAGAGCATGAGGAGGGTAATATATTATGTGTAAAATATCAATAACACTAAACCTAATGCACTCCATCATTCTCAATTATGTAACTCTCAAATCAAGTTTCCCCAAAACTGTGTTTTCTTCAAAAGCTATCTGCCTGTGTTGAAAATTTAGTGAAATAAGCATAAAAGGGGAAGTCGTGGCCTAATGGTTAGAGAGGCGGACTCATAACCCAAAGGCTGCGAGTTCGATTCTCCGGTCCGGCAGGAATTGTAGGTGGGGGGAGTGAATGTGCCGCCTTCAATACCACGAATGAGCTGCCCTTGAGCAAGGCACCGAACCCCCAACTGCTCCCCGGGCGCCGCAGCATAAATGGCTGCCCACTGCTCCGGGTGTGTGTTCACGGTGTGTGTGTGTGTTCACTGCTGTGTGTGTGCACTTAGGATGGGTTAAATGCAGAGCACTAATTCCTAGTATGGGTAACCATACTTGGTCACATGTCATGTCACTTTCACTTTCAAAAGGAAAATATATCAATCCAGGACAGTCTCATAAGGGAAATGTCACTCTTTTAACCTTCACCTCATTGCTCTTGTGACATTCTCACCTCAGTTTGGAGGATTCATTCAAAGCCTTGACAATCTTCAGCTATTATCATGTTTGCATGACGAAAAACACAGAAATTTAGCTGCATTTTTTATTATATTTCTATGATATATTGTAGTTAATTTATGTAGATATTTTTGAGTGAGAACTAATTACATTCGATATCACTGATGTCAGACCTAAAATAACCTGTCAAAGCCTGTCAAAAACTAAACTAAACTAAACTAACTAAACAAACAAGCAAGCAATTAATTATGATATAAAACCTTGAAATGATAAGATACTAAGTTATAAGTCAAAATTATAAAAATGTAATATAAGTATGACAGAAAAAAAATAATTAGTATGAGATAAAATTAAGACTTTTTATTTTAGAATTTCAACTCAATTTATGACATAACATTTAATAACATAATAACATAGCCCATGACTTTGACTCCACAGATCTTTTTTACATCATGAAAAACATAAAATATGAAGTAATCAATAAAAGATCACAGAATTTTAAAATCTAACTGAAGAGTTAAAGTTTTTATTGAAAGCGACTACAAATGAGAAATAACATTAAACTATTCATCCTAACAGTAACTCGAGAGGCCTTAATCAAGCCTTAGCTGAGAGTTTCACTGTTTTTCTACTGACGCCAGCATTGCAGTTCCCTGCCTTCTTTCCACTCTCTTTAGATGAATGATGCAGTCTGGATTTTTCCAACACGCTCATGTTCGCTAATGATCAGCGTTGTGTTGTGGCTCTTGTCTATTAAGACGGAGACTGCCATGTTCAGAAGACAAACTGTCTCATTGTTCATTGTTCTTTCTAGCACTACACTGGATGAATTAGTTATCCATTTACGTAAAGATCGAGCACCAGCAAGAACGAAAAATTAACTTTTTTAACTCTGTAAAAGTTGTCGACGTACAGTAGTATTGATAGGAGGAAAACGGGAGAAGGAACACAGAGGGGGAACAAGAAAAAAGATGTTTCTCTGGGCTACATTCATTACCTAGGCAGGGCAGCACAGATGACTGTTCCTCTCCATTTAACTGTTCAGCATATATATTGGCTCAGAAGATTTCATATTCATCTATTAAGGTCTTGCCACTGAGGGAGCAAAGGCAATCAGCTGAATTGGATGCAGAGGTATTTACCTGAATCTTAATTGGTGTTTAGAGAAGGAGAAGTGCAGAAAGATGGAGAGAAGAATGGGGAAAGAGAGTTTGTTGGAGTGAAAAAGAATAGGTGTGTATAATGTTTTTATTCTTCAAAAGAAAAGAAAAAATCTAAACTCTTAATAGTTGGTAACTTTCTTAATTTCCATACATTTGCTCTCTGAACACCCTTGACCATTCTTACAATCCCTTTCCATACCCTAGTCCTCTTCCCTTCACACTCCTCCACTTTGGATGGCTACCTTGTCACAGCTTGGATCGATATGCCATGGTAATGACTGCTTAGAAGGGCCCACGCGTGAATGACAGACAGGGGGCAGGGAGACTGATGGAATGCTGGAGCAGGCTTAATTAACTTCCAGTTGAGTCAAGAATATTCAGGCCCACTCACTTTTCCCTTCTCCTGCTGATTTTGCCTCTTATAAACAATCAGTGTGGTTTGAGAGTTTAGCTTCACAGACTGAACCCCTTAGATATGAGGGTGTAGAAATAGTTTCTGTTGGATAGGATAAAGGGCTTGACATGAACTTTTTTTGCTCACCAGCCACTGTGGCTAGTGGTTTTCCAAAATTAGCTATAGCCATAATTTTGTTGCTGGGAAATTACATTTTATGTGATTAAAATTCATGACTGCATACTAAAATTTACTTAAATTGATTCCCAGGTCATTTTTGCCTTTTTTTACTAACCTTGTTAATTGTATGCATACTTTTTCATATCAAATAATTAAATTTTACTAATAATTACAGTTAATATAATGAGACACTTCCATTGGGCTGTTACCAATCAAATGAAAATCAGAATAAACAAAACAGATCTTTCCACTGCAGAGTAAAGTGAAGCAGCTGAAGTGGCATTTAGATGCATTTTTACACAGACTAATGTAATGAAGCTAAAATGTGTCATGCCATGAATGCCATGAATGCATTTACGCTGCAAAATTACAACTGCATAAATAATGTTATGTTTTAAATTACAATTTTAAAAATTTTAAATTACTGCATAAATAATGTTATGTTTTAAATTACAATTTTAAATTAAAATTTTTTTAATATACAAATATGAAATATTTTTAAATATGAAAATAAACTGCCTGCAGGTGGCAGCAAGTGACTGTATTATTCAGTGAGTCATTGAGTCATTAATTCAAATGATTCGTTCAGACAGCTGATTAATTCAAGAATGAACCAAGTGCCTGTTTTTGTGAATGGGTTATTGAATCCTTGATTCATTCGATACACTGAATCGTTTGGCAACGAAACACGGCGTGTGTTGCTCAGACATGCGGGACTAATGCTGTTATCTTTGTTTGGAAATATTTGTCTTAAATCAAGCACAAACAGTCAGCATTGACTGTGTCTAAAATGTAAGTCACTTAATATTAATTAAGTGAAATTAAACATTTTAATTATTGTGCCCTTAAACTTTACTAGGTTCAAATAATCCATTAAATTCCATGTCTGACTTTCGATCCCCAAAAGACTCAACGTACCCCATGGAATGTATAGGGACATCTATCATGCTTGAGTAACTGCAAATAACTATTTAAGCTTTTGGTTTTTCTCCTGTCACTTCAGTTTTAACTCAAAGGCTAATTTACTAACGTCATTTTAGGAAAGATCAATAACAGCAATGAAAGTGAGTGGCAGAATTTCAAAGCAATTTATTGCACCTTTAGATGAACTCTATGCTGATGGGGAACATGCATGGCTCAACTTGATGTATTGTGCCTTTAAGTTCCATATAGTCTCTCTCTCTATCTCTCTCTCTACCAGTTATCGTAACAAATCACAAAGTCAGTTGCTTTGACTAAACAATTTAGAATTCTATTTAGTGTTCTGAAGTTCCAGTGGCTAGATTGCCGGAGTTGATAAACTCTGATTTGAAAGCTCAGTGAAGTAAAATCTGTGAAAGTGATTTCCTCTCCCTACACCCTGCTCTCCTCTCATTTGAGTGTTTGTGTATGGTATATACAACCATTGAGTAAGGAAATTGAACATGCTACAAAATAAAAGTCCTTGTTGAGAAATTAGTGAACTTTGGGGCAATTATTTGCCTTTTTGTTGATGGTTTACTCTTTAAATTCCACATTTTAAATTAATCGAACAACAGCCAAAAACATTTGCACTGTTCACAAAGAAATCATCACTGATGCAGTACTATCCTGTTTTCTTGTACTATGCTACAAACATAAAGCGTCAATATCATATTTAATTAACTTGCAGCCACAATACATACGATTATAAATTCTACCTAAAAGGGCAAATGGAAGGCTTTACAAATTCACAACTTTCTACATCCCCTCTTAGCTTATCTCAAAATCTGAGTTGGCAGTTAAACAAAAAGGAACTGCAGGTTGAAAAATGACAGATTGCCCTGGCAAATGATAAACAGATGAACCGGCATTAGGGGAAATATTTGTGTACCACCTGCAGAACAGCTGATCAATTTCAATCTTAATCTAAATAAATAAATGAATGAATGAATGAATGAATGAATGAATGAATGAATGAATGAATTTGTGAATTTGTGTGTGCATATAGCCATGTTATAAAAAAAAAAAACCCTGAAAAAATTAGGAGACTTGATTGAACCTGAAGGACAGAGGTGTCAAGAACAGCAGAGCTGTTTGTCTATTCATAGAATGTTAATGAGAAATACTGTTCACATCACTTGTCAAGAGGGATGGGGTGCAAAAGTAATCGAATAACAGGCATTCCTATTTGTTTATTTGTGCTCAGCTGTCATAGGTTGTTATAGGAGCCAGTGACTAAAGCACATGACTTTGTTTTTTGTACTGTAGGATTTATTTATTTTTTATTTTTTTGGTATGCCGGCCCTATGTCTCCTTGAAAGTATTGACAAAAGTTGTAATTCTCAAGAGAGAAAGTAGTAGGTGGGAAGGCAAAGAAAGCAAGTATGAGCTTGAGCTTGAGCGAGTTTTCTGCCCCCTACTGCTATCTAATTGATTTGGCTTTGCTTGACATTATCATGAACTTTTCAAAGAAGAGAAGCCATCAGTTTATCTTGTAACAACCATAAAAATGATTTTCAAATAGATCATCTACAATTAACAAGACGTGCACAGGGCACTGACATTAAAAAAAGTGCTAGCCTTAAGGTTGGTAAATAAGTTAAGTTGGACTTCAAAGCATGGAATGGAGTGGGTCCTATTTGAATGGGCTTATCAAATATAATTAGGCAAGTAAAATTTATTTTTCACTTAAAATGCATTACAATTTTTACCAATGCTAAAAAGTGATATTACTGAGAAAAGAAACAGCTTCATATTGATATCACATACTGGGTGCATATCAGTTTTTCCATTTAAATGAAACAAAAAGCCAACAAATCTGAAGACACGGGTTTTAGAAAATACTGTGATATTTTATTAAAAATGCGGCAGAAAAATTTTATACAGGTGTCCAGCGAGAAATATCATCTATCACTGAAGGCAAAAACTGCAAACAATATAAGACAAACTATTATTTAGAACCCTACATTTGACCCTTGTTGTACTGACAGGTATCAAACCAAGGGCTAACATTAATCATGAACTGATTTAATATACAAATTTAACTTTATAAACTAATTTGTTCATTTATTTTTTTTTAATTCTTTCTTGCGCTTTCAACATCTTTGTTATAGGATGCAGAACTGAAAAATATCAGGGTTATTTTTTTTTCTTTCTTTCTTTGTATTTATAGTAATCATAATTATTTGTATTTACACTCATTCACTTACGTTTAAACCCAAAATAGCACAAGCCTGGCACAATACTTTACATATTGCTAGCATGTTACGAATAGAAATATCTAACATATACTTCTTTACAAACATATCCAACTAATATAGATACCCAAATCCACTGCCTGTGTTATTTATTTATAGATATTTTTTTAATTATACAATGCTGGTCACATCTGAAGCTCAGGCAGTGATGATACAGATAAAAAAATTTAAAAAAGTAGCAAAAAATAAAGAGATTTATGCAGGTAAAACAAATTGGACGTGGGTAGAAGTTGCCCTGATTTACATCCGTCCCACCCTCCTCCATCAAACCAACAAATTATAAAAAAGTTACTACTCTCTGAAAAGCTTGAATAGGCAACTTCACCTAGCACTGTCATGTAATTAGAAGCAATATTTCATTTTTAACATCTGTATGGGGTCACAGTATGGTGTTATCAAATGTAAAGCAGCAATCAAACATGCAATATCCGTCAAACATTAGGACAAAGGAACACTCAGATGACTGAAATGGATATTTAGAGGCTTTGGAATAAGAAAACTGTCTTCTTCTCCTTTATTTATTGTTCACGTGTAAAGGCTGTTTAGCACAGACATAATTCCAAAAAGAAAAAGAAAAGATAATGATTCATATATTTACACGCACCTTAACGAAAGCATAAGCTCATAATAGTCATATTTTGAACTAAACAACAGTAAAAGCTTTTTGTAATTATTTTAATATTTGTATTTGACTCACAAGTATTTACATGTTGTCACCTTTACAAATGTTTGTTATAATTACATTTCAGGCTGGGATTTTTCAGTTCAGTCCACAGGTTCGGTATGTGACGACACTCTCAGAAAATAATATGAATGTGTTTGTCTGAAATATAGTTCTCGTATAATAACATTGCTCTCATTGTTGCTCTTGGTATATGACATATGGTATCGCACATACAAAGCTTTGTCAGATCCTTCAACCTCTCTGTCGTTTATGTAGTATATGTTGTCTACGCAAGCAAAATAGTCCTTCAGAAAGAGTTCTTGTCTTTTGGTGTAAAGTCCCCTGCCCTAAACAAGCTTGGCTCCAAATAAAGTATTACTTTAGTAACATTCATTTTTTCGCAAGTAGGTCATATTTGACTTTGATATATTCTGCAAGAAGGCTTCATAGGAAAATAACATCTCATCCACCAAGGTAAGTCTCAGAGTGGAACAAAGTCAGCACAGTTTGCCATGACAAACAAAGGTCCTTAACCCCCAATGCCTTAGCAGACCATATCCTATAGTTCTGATCTTTCAGTGCACATCACAAAGCTATACCCTGGTGGTAGAGTGCCCATGGGGCAGGTTGGTACTGTTCTGACTACCTCCGAACGTGTTAAAATTGTGCAGGGGCTGCATTCCGGCCAGAGAGTTAGGATTCATTGTTATGGTACTTGGCGTCATGAGCGGGATGTCGTCAGGCGAACGTCGCAGAGTAAGTGTGTAATCGGCTGGGCAGGTAAGACGAAGTGTATCGTGAGCTGGCAGAGAATCACACTCCTGATGGTGCTCGTGTTCCATCTGCTGCTGTTTCATCCGGAGAGACATCAGCTCCTCGCTCTGCAAATGTGCTATGTCATTAGCGTTAGCCACTGCGTTAGCCGGAGCAGAGTTCCGCTGCGGGCTGGGCCCACGTCGGTTGGATTCATGTCGACGCTTATCCTTCTTGTAGTAGAGTGCTGCGAAGGCCAGAATGTTGAGGAACAGGAGAGAAGCACCCACCGCGATGGTCACGCTGAGCTCGGTGGAGTAGTCTCGCTTTGTCTCGATAACCACTGCTGAGTCGTCGCCCAGATCGTTGCCTTTACGCTGGTCTGTAGTTTGTTTGGTGTTGGCGGGAGGAACACCAGGATGCCGTGTGGTGGACGGCCATGTTTTACCAAGTCTCTTAGTGTACGGGAATGGCGTAGTATCCTGAGGAGGTATCTTAGTCGTGGTCGAGACGTATTGAAAGAGTTCATTGATGTTATGAAGATGAGGTACCAGCTCTAACCAGAAGGCAACCTTAGTCGCACGATAGTGATCTCTCACCCTTGGCTTCAGTCCAATGTGTAAGTAGAGCTGGTCTTTGGGGTTGTATTTAGACCAAGCCACTTCCTCGAAGCGGTTAGGCTTTGTGTGGATGAATTTGGTGTCTTGTGGAACTGGCTGATTCGGATCCCTATAACGAGAATTTAAAAAAGAAAACATCAGAATTTGCTTCAGTAACAGTTCAGAAGCAAATAGCTTTATAAATGCAATGCAGTGTGTGATTTAAAATCGCAGTATTAAAGAGCAAGTCTACACAGATGCTCATAAACCCACATACATCAATAGCTTGTGTTTACGAACACACATATGCTATAATAATAGCTTAACCTTAGGTTGTTGAACCTAAGGGTATTATAACATAGAGATGCCTACTACATGTGATGGTTTACAAAGATTCATGACCTCAGAGTGTTCTGGGATATGATGCCTCTTCATCAGTCGTTTTGCTCAGTTTCATAGCACACAAAATAAATGATCAGCACAATTTCACAACTGACACGCTTGAACTAAAAAATACAGAACTGCTCTGTATCATTAACAGTCATTACTTGTACAGCTTTCCTAGCCACAAAAAAATAACATACCTAGTGATAAAGGTTTTAACCGGAAAGCCAATTTACCACTCCTACACATTATTCAGTCTTGGAGCAGCAGAGAACCTAGCCGGGCATAAAAGTTTTCTAAATATGGAGATGAGGTGGTAAAAACCGGGCCGGCATTTCTCTCTGAGTGCATTAGCATTGTCAAGGTTTGTTTCTGAAGCAATAGCTTCACTTCTCTGCAGATTTTGCTCAAATTTGTTTGTTTATAAATTGGCCTCAGTAGTCATCTTTTGTCATCAGGATTTTTACATAGCATTGCAGAGCACAACTATTTTGACAATAATATGGCATGACAGGAAGGAAAAATAAGTAGGCTTTGCAGTGGTTTAAATATATT
Organism: Sinocyclocheilus anshuiensis; assembly: GCF_001515605.1. NCBI lineage: Eukaryota > Metazoa > Chordata > Actinopteri > Cypriniformes > Cyprinidae > Sinocyclocheilus > Sinocyclocheilus anshuiensis. Next base: position 1,260,773 of record NW_015542354.1, read on the forward strand.
GAGAAACACGGTTTGGAATGCATGAACTTAAACCTTGAAGGCTTGTGAGGACAATTTTACTTTTTTATTGTTATTTGCTTCAATATGTATTTGGGGACAATATAAATAAATGACCAAATACAAAATTTACAAGAAATGTAGGTAACACTTTATTTTAAGGACCAGTTCTCACCATCGACTTATTAGCATGCATATCAGTGTTTATTAGAACTTATGAAACACATATTAATGCCTTATTCTGCGTGACCATATTTTAGATCCCTTAATCCTACCCATTAATAAAAAAATACCTTACCAACTATTAATAATGTTAACACTTTAGTATAGAGACCTAATTCTCACTATTAATTTGTGCTTATTAGCATGCCTTTTCTTAACATATTAGCTGTTTATTAGTGCTTATAAACAGGGGTGCACATACGTTTTTCAGCCTGGTTGGAACCTGGAGATTTGGTTTGGTCCTCACACGGCACATAGTGTGACCATTAAATATAACTATAAAAAATTAATTAATAATAGTGATAATATTATTGCACTTTATTTCGTTTTTTTAATAAATAATGTTTATTGAGGCAAAAGTCATAGTAAATGGTTTGTTAATAGCAAGAATTGGACCTTACAATAAAGTGTGACCTCAATAAGCAGCAATAAGCAGGAGTTTATTGAGGCAGAAGTCATAGTTAATAGTTAGTTAATAGTGAGAATTGGTCCCAAAAGTTTTGCATTGTGCTTTGAAAACGTTAGCGGGTAGCCTAGATTTATGCTTTCAGTTTGAATACAAATCTAATACCATACAGTTTGTCGGTCTAAAATGGTCATTGTGAATTAACAGCTGTCAACCTTGTCGGTACGCAAACGCGCGCTCTGAACTAATTTACAAAGCGCATTTCTTATTTTGGTCGCGCATGCGGACCTAGCTATGTAGTTGTTCCCTATAGCAGCTTAGTATCATGCTTACCACTAAGTATTCTGAAAATAGAAAGCTAATGTAAATTAGCTTGTATTATTGTATTAAAAGCTGGCAGATTGCTCATTTCAAAATGGCTCATGCAAAATACTCACATGCATAGCACGTAACTGTGCGTATGATGATTTCAGTCAAACAATCTTCCAAACCATTTCAAAGCTTTGTTCAGCTGCTATATTAATTCAGGTTATTATGGCTCTTGAACGGTATGTCATTGTGTGAAACTTTCAAGGATGACAGGTTCAGTGTTCTGCTGGACTACTTGGCCTCATTTTAGATTATTATCATATTTAATAACAGCAGAAAATGAAAGAGTCCCATATAGAATCTGACTCCTTGACATTCCATGATGTGGCTACATTCGTTGTTGTGATATGGTGTGCTGTTTTATCATTAAATTCCAAGGTGTGTTGAAAAATGATGATTGAAATCGAACAAGAGCCCTTTTCACAGTACTAAGAGCAAAACAATACATGAATAAAAATGATTAAATAAGCACTACTAAATAAGTGAATGAATTTATGCTTTCAAAGGTGCATGGATGAATAATACGTGTATGAAACGGTTGAAATTAATAAGTTGGTTTGAGAATTTTAATGGTGGAACCATGTGTCCAACATGGGAATAAATAAATAAATAAAGGTTTGTCTGTCAGTATGTAGAGGCCTAAAGGAACAGTCATCATTTCCCTCATGTAATTTCAAACCTGCATGACTATCTTTGTATTCATAGAACACAAAAGGTGATATTTATGTGATTTTATTTGAAAGTGATTAAGGACTTGGGCTGTCGCATTGACTACTTTTTGATGCTTTTTTTTTCTTGAGCGTGAAAGCGCCAGTTCCTGTTTATTGTAATTGCATAGAGCAAATCAAGTAGTTAGTCATAATTTTGTGTTTTATGGAAGAAAGAAAATCATATAGGCATGAATGAATGGTGAGGGTGAATAAACAATGACACAAATGGCATTAATTTTGGGGTGAAATATTCCTTTAAACAGTGGCAATGATGTTGTGATATTTGAGATGTGTTACTGATATCAAATGGAAGGCAGCTGATGGCAAATGTTAAATGTATTCATGGTTTGACTATATTATTTATTATGGCTTGCAAGGTAAATTATTGTGGAAAACATTATATATTTTTTTTTCCACAAATTATCTTCTCAAAGGGCACCATCTCACTGCAAGCATATATGGCAGGGAATCGACAATCTAATCTAATCTAGCTACAAGCAAACATGAGAGAGAATCAATGGTATTTCAGTTGTTTACTTTAACCTCTAGTTATGCTTATATATGTATGTAAGCAATAACAATACTAATGACTATTTCAGAGAATTCAGACCTGAGAAAAGCAAGCAATGCTGTAAGCTATTTACCCACCGAGCCAATCTACAGCTCCTTCATTTCTGTTTCACATAAGAGCAGCACTTCACTAAAGTGGCACAATGTACAGCATATGTCCCATTACCTTCACTTTGCTTTTATCATTTATATAATCACACAGATGCATTCCATGGAGCTGAAACTGTGCACACACAATTAATAGACAAAAATAACTTAGCATTTTAAAGACAACATGAGATGTAAATTGCTATTGCGATGTATATGTATATGTGAGTCAAATGGCTTAGCAAAACAAAAAAAAAAGTAGATTAGGACTTGATTTTGGCCATCAGGAATTGATGGAATGATGTGCACAGATTTTATAATAAACACTGAAATAGTCTATTAAAATTAAAAATAACAAAATAACACTTAAGTATTGCAATTTGCCTAAATCATTAAAATCGATGCAGAGTGGCTCTAACTTGCTAGTTCCTTTAGTTTGAATGGATACCAAGAGTGCTGATATTTAGTTCAAAGACAGTAGGAAGTTTCACTGTTTGTATCAGTTGTCTGTTTTCCAGACCAGTTTGTGAGCTGTGCAAAATGGAAGCGGAGCAGAAAAGTGGTGTGCCTGTTTTTTAATCACTCCTAATTGCTCAGAACGGGGTTTCTACCACCAGTGAGCATGGAGCAAACAGAGAGCTGAAAATGGGAAATCTTTTAGTATTTACTGTGATAAATCATGTTATTTTACAATGCAACATACAGGGCCGAGATGTCAGTCAGCATTGGCCGTTTCACATAACAGAAATGCCTGTTGTCCTGTATAAAATGATTTTATTTGTTATAAAACTGAATTTAATTGGTTTGGATGTTAAAATATGGTATACCTATATCTTTCAAATTGAGGTTCACAGTTCCTCCGCCAAACATCATTCCAACACTGGCTCAGATTTCAGCAACACACCAGCATGAGAGCCAGCACTATTTCAATGGAAAAAGTTTTTCAATGTTTGTTAAATAAGTTTAAGGGTATGCATGAATAAAAAATGTGTAATTCTACATATATACAAATTATCTATATATGTTGCATTTACAATTGTATTCATCCAAAATAAAAAGATACATACAATTGTTTTGTACAGCATTACAAGATTTTAATTTAAATAAATCTGGAAATATTAACTGATGTATAAGGTAAAAATAACATAGTATTCCTGTAAAAATTAATTAGAATAAGTCAATCCATAATGCTAAGTTATATTAAACTCAAAATGGGTTTCAAAACATCTACAATTGGATTACTTTCATTCCAAGACTTTAACACTTTAGCAGTTTGGAACATAACCATATGTATTGATGTAACTCTATGTATAATTTATTTAATTCAGTCTATTTACAATGTTTGAACAGGTCACAGTTATACAACAGTTGGACATGCGGTCCACCAACAGTTCTGAACAGTTTAGTGCACTACTGTGAAGCTTCACTGTTTGTATTACTCCATTTGTCTATGTTTGCAACATTCCAGACAAGCTGCCAGTCTGTGCATTGCTCAGTAACACCAAACATTTTACAAACTGCATAGCCTTGTGCCTATAGCTGAATCACAGCCACACTGATATTCAGTCAAACAGCGCTCATATTATTTAATTAGTGCCTGAAGTTTACAGTCATCACAGGTTTATATTCAGATTGTTCACACTGTAGGCAATAGTACTTTCTTTTGAATTACAAAAGCCTTTTCCATGGTTAAATCCACCGTATCCTTAGACAGCATCAGGAAATGTTATGCTTCATTTCGGTTAGTGAGTATACTTCTGTAATGGCTGAAATCCATATTGATTTTCACTTTCATTAACGGATTTGAATCTCCCAGCCAAAATTTGGCAAACGGTGTGATTCCATGATGCAGAAATGCATTTACTTAAAGATCCACTTAATGGTGTGTGCAGAATATAACTGGGAATAGTCATTTCTTCACATTTTCTTGTGCTTCCTGGAACTAATATCTGTGTAGAGCCATTATCGTCATTTGTAATGTAATGCACAATACTGACAATATTTCAGGGCTTGTAAAGCTAACTGGGGTGTTATACAGTAACAATAAACAACTAAATTGCGCAAGCATTCAAGCAGGAAGTGTCATCTTCAGAGTCGTTTACATCACCTCATTCAAATACACTCCAAGGTGATATTACTAAAGCAGGGTACTAATCTTATTATTCCTCTAAAACGAACAGTGGAAGTATTCTGCCTCCAGAGAGTGATAGACCTTCACTCTAAGACATGCAGTTTTGTTTTTTCTTCTTCTTTCAGGTTCAGCTTGTTGGATCTTTGTTTTTTATGTTAAGTATTTTTTCCCAGTATTATCCAATCACTGGGTAAGTGGCTAGTTTAATTTTCAGGGATCCCAATACATCCCTGCCCTCAAACACCCCTCAGCAGCAGCGTTACTACAACCCAGCCATTGACTTACACCAAAGTCCCTTTAAGGCAAGTCATGTCACTCGTTGGCCATCTTTGAAATGCCTCTCGGGCATGCAAGTGCAGCTCCTATCACTTTGAATGGGGAAACATCAAATTCTCCAAAACTGTTCACTAAGCTTACGATAAAATTTTATATTGCATTTTCTCCCTTTCAAAACTATACGAGTGACACGTCTTGGGTATTCTGTAGTCTTTGCTTTCACAAGCACAGGGATTTTGCATCCTCTTTAGGAGAGAGCTGTCCTTACTGCTGCTGAATTGGTTTATTTCTTTAGTGAAATAAAAGTTTCGTATTCGTTTTATATAATCTATAAAGTCCTCACTGTGCTGTAAATACTTCTTTTATGCAACACAACATACAGGGATGAGATGTCAGTTCTGTCATGTTCTGTGTGTGTTTTGTGATCTGTTTTAGTTTCATGGTCTGCTTATTGTGTTTTCAGTTTGCCTTTATAATGTGACCTAGTTTTCCTGTGTTGTGTGATTATGTCATTCTGTTCACCTGTGTCTTGTTAATTATCTCATTAGTTCCCTTTGTTTGGTTCATGTTTATAAGTCCTCAGTTCTCCCTTAGTCTTGGTCCGATCTCTGTTATGATTAGGTGTGTTATCACTGTCTCCTGGTTCCTGAGTTGTTCATTAAAGTGTACCATGCTTGAATCTCACTCTGATTCTCCAGCCATATTCCTTGTACACACCGCACGCTGACAAGTTCTTACTTTTTAATGTTTTGTTTTAATTTTTTTTGAATGCTTGGCAAACAAGTTTAAATGCATGTAATATTAAATGAAACAAATGCTGATTAGAACTGTATTGATCAAAAATAAAGGTCATATTATGTAAACACAGTGGTTATGTAGTGATTATTATTATTTTTTTTAGAATTGTAGTGGATTTAAAGGGATCGTTTATCCCAAAATGAAATTTACTCCATGATTTATTCACCCTTAAGCCATCCTAGGTGTATATGACTTTCTGCTTTCAGACAAATACAATCTGAGTTATATTAAAAATGTCCTGGCTCTTCCAAACTTTATAATGCCAGTAAATGGCTGCTGAGATTTTGAAGGCTAAAAAAGTGCATCCATCCATCATAAAAATTGCTCCACATGGCTCCGGGGGGTGAATAAAGGCCTTCTGAAGTGAATTGATGCGTTTGTGTAAGAAAAATATCCATATTTAAAATGTTCTAAACCGTATTCTCTAGCTTTTACTAACTATCATATGCGCATTAATGAGAGTGTGGCGTTCCAGCAGATGATGTAGGGCAGGGGTGCCTAATCCTGGTCCTGGAGATCTACCTTCCTGCCGAGTTCAGTTCCAACCCTGATCAAACACACATGTCTGTAATTATCAAGTGCTCCTTCAGATCGTAATTAGTTGGTTCAGGTGTGTTTGATCAGGGTTGGAGCTGAACTCAGCAGGAAGGTAGATCTCCAGGAACAGGGTTAAGCACCCCTGATGTAGGGCATAGGTGAAAGCATTGATGAATGCAGAAGCATAGAGAAGAGAGCAAAACAAAATACTGGTCATGAATTAGAAGTATGAAACAAGGATTTGTAAAGAAAAATGTCTGAGGATTTCGATGTAAGCCAAGAGGAGACTGTTTTTTCTTTGCCGTAAACCAAATGTGGTTCTAGCGAGACTAGCATAATCTCACTGAAGCTTATGCTACGTCTACGTCCTACGCCATCCGCTGGAACACCACTCCCTTGTGAGCGCACATACAACAGTTAAGGGAAGCTAGATATTACGGTTTAGAAAGTTTTAAATATGGATATTTTTCTTACACAGACACATCGATTCACTTCAGGAGGCCTTTATTAACCCCCCTAGTTAATTTGCCTAGTTGTCACATCTTGCACACTTTAATGCCCCTTTAATGGAACATATACACTCCTTTCGAACTGGAATCATGGCAGAATATCCTGTGATGTCCACTTTGCAGAGCACTTACGGTCGAATGGAACAGACCTCTGAAGCGTTAAGATAAACATACAAAATGCAGAGCGAGGGGTCACAAGGACCAGGATTAAGAACTACTGCTGTAGAACATCTCTCTCTCTCTCTCTCTCTCTCTCTCACGGGATTGTCGGTAGTGGGAGGAGTTTGGAGCTTTGGAGTACACTTTTGAGAGTTTGTTTCACTTTATTATACTTTCTTACTTTTTTTCTAAGATTTAGTTAAAAGATTTAATTTAGTTTATGCTCTGACTGAGGTCGGCGAACTTGAAAAGATGGGGTTAAGCGGAGTTCCTCTTCAAAAAAATGCTAGGGGAACGCCTTCTGTGACCACGCTCTGAATCACATGTGAAATCAGTCTAATAGCCGAGCAGGACGTCACGGGCGGGTGACGTCATGACCAGGAAGCTATAAAAGCACGTGCGGCGGAGCCAGCGTCAGCTTTCTGTCATTCAGCGAAGCGCTCTGTGTGTGTCAGTCATATTTATTGTTGTCTGTCTATTGTGAGAGAAAAGTCTATAAGCAGCTATGTTTAAAGCTCACGCTAAGACAAAGCATGCAAAGGGCGAGTGCAAGCCACGTTATAGGTTGTGTGTTCCTCCCTGCCCACGTTATATCACGAGTGGGGATACACACAGCCTGTGCGTGGTTTGCTTGGGAGCGAAGCACGCAGAGTCGGCTCTTGAGGGGGCCGGCTGCCCGCATTGTGAGCGCCTCCCACTGCGTACGCTTCGGTCCCGGAGGGCTCTCTTTGAGGAGGGAGCCTTCTCCAGCGTTCCTCGCGGTGCTGGCCCCGCTTCCGGCGAGTCCCTATCTCCTTCCTCACCCACCAGATCCAGTGACCGATCTCTGGGTTCGGAAGCCCGTTCTGCGGCCACTTCCTCCCGGGGTGACGGCTCGACGCTTCTCCTGTCTTCCTCCGAGGAGGTTGACGTTGAAGTTCAGAATGCTCACACTCAAACAAGTCGTGTCTCAGATCAGGTCTGAGGACTGGTTTGTCACGATCGATCTGAAAGATGCGTATTTCCATATCTCCATCCTTCCTCATCACAGGAAGTTCCTGAGGTTCGTTTTTGGGGGCAAAGCGTACCAATATCGTGTTCTTCCTTTCGGTCTTGCACTCTCACCCCGTACTTTCACGAAGTGTGTGAATGCTGCCCTGGCTCCGTTGCGACTCCATGGCATCCGCATACTCAACTACATCGATGATTGGTTGATTTTAGCTCGTTCAGAGCAGGTAGCGGTTTGACATAGAGATGTCGTTCTCGCTCACATGAGAGAGCTGGGGTTAAGACTAAACGCCAAGAAGAGTGTGCTTTCTCCATTACAGAGGACCACTTATCTGGGCGTGGTGTGGGATTCGACCACGATGCAGGCACGTTTGTCTCCTGCTCGGATCGAGTCGATCCTCACTACAGTCAAGAGAGTGAAAGAAGGCCAGTCACTCACTCTCAAGCAGTTTCAAAGACTGCTGGGTCTGATGGCAGCTGCGTCCAACGTGATTACTCTTGGCCTGCTGTACATGAGACCCCTACAGTGGTGGCTCAAGACCAGGGGGTTCTCCCCGAGTTG